>NW_004955403.1:26515487-26594130 GCF_000276665.1 Chinchilla lanigera
AAAAAAAAAAAAAAAAAAAAAAAAAAAAGATTTCAAAGATGATTGGATTTAAACCAGAGGTTTCTCAAACATGACAGTGTCTGAGAAACATCTGGCAGGCTTTGAAAGTTCTGATTATGACCAGTTCCCACTCGTGGACATTTTGAGTTGTCTCTGGTAAAATCCTGCCACTGATTGTTTTGAGAGCTCCCTAGGTGAATCTAAGGTGTAGCTATCGTTGAAAATTACTGAATAAACATACAGTAGACAAGAATATATTTATTTCCAAAATGAAAAAAAATAAAGATAGTAAATAATAGAATAGCACAGCATCTATTTTCAAGATGTGTAGGGACAGAATTGAAGGAAAACAATAGAAACAAAGCTTTGTAAATAGACAGGGGAAGAAAGATTGAAGGAAAGGGGGAAAAGGAATTAAGGTATATTATGTACAGGTACTAATTCTCTATGATGAATGTGATCATCATGTACATAAAAAATGTACCAATAAACTTAACTTTACTGTGTAGGGAAAAAGGAATATGGAAACTCTAGAAGTCACCGTCTGAAGTCAAGTGTTACAAAGCGAGCTCTTTCATTCATTTGCTCACTGACCCAGTGTTTGTGGAGGACCTCCTATGGAGGTGCTTTGTCATGTTACTGGTTAAACAAAGGAGAGCAAAACAAACAAGGTTCTTAGTTTTATGAGCATTGAAATTAAGTGAAAGCAAAGACATGAGAATTTTTGTATCATGTACTGCTTTGAGTAGCGATGAAGTGATCCTCTTAGCATTCTTAAAAGATCGCTCTGATACACAGAGAAGGAGTTAAGAGGGGTCAATGCTGAACGCCAATAAATCAGTTAAGAAGCTTCTGTGGGAGTCCAGTCCTGATGTCAAGGGAGCTTGGGTTAGAATGACAGGACTGGAAGTAAACCAAGCATGTGATTTTGAGCGATACTAGAAAGTAAAATAGAAGAGACACTGTGAACTGCACATAGCAAATAAAGCAAAGAGAAGAGTCCAGGATGTGTTCAAGGTTTCTGGCCTGGTAACTTCATAGCCTCACTACTCACTGAGTTGGGCCCACTGGAAGAGGATGACGTTTGCAGGAAATGATCACAAATGTGTTAGTTTTAAGAGGCTCATGATATCAAAAGCACATGTCAAATGGTTGAGTATACTCAAGATGACCACAGGTATTGGTTGGCTCAAGGCTCTCCACATCTAAGCAAGTCATCTGTTGTCCTACATTGATTTAGTCCCTACTTTTGTTCTTAAAATGTCCCTGTTTGGGTGATAAGTTAGAAGGTCCCCTAGACATACGGATCTGCAGCTAAGAGAACGTGAGTATAAAATTCATGAATTGTTTGCTCATGAGTGAACACTGAAGCCCTGGGAGTCTACGATATCAAAGGGTTGGGAAAGTAGAAACTCTAAGTTCTGATTATAGCCCAAAGGCAGAGGACCTAAGGTCTGGTTGCAGAGGAATCTGAGCACTTGAAGGACATCAAGGAGAGGATAAGATGCCAGGTGTGGTGGTGCATGCCTATAATCCCAGAGTTTGGGAGGCTGAGTCAGGAGTATCATAGCAAGTTCAAGGCCAGCCTGTGAGACTTTATCTCAAAAAAAAAACCCTAAAAAACTAAAGAAAAAGAAAAAAAAACAAAGACGGTAAGATAGTAACAAAATGGAGGAAGTTGCTGAATACAGGAGGAAGGTTGTGAGAAGTTTAACACAGTAAGGAATTCAGGCTCTTTGGAGCATGTTGCTGACATCAAACACAAGTACAATTGAAAGGTTGACACTGGGCATAGCTACTGACTTAATTCTAAGCCTTAATTCTCATTCATTCTTTCAAAAGGGGGCTTTACCTATATATCTCTGAATTATTTTCTACTCTTAGAACACTTTGATTCTAATACACTAAAAGTATAACATATATCAAGGTAAATACTAAGCAGACCTACAAATAACATAGTAGGGCAGCAAAAAAAAAAGTGGGACATTAATATCAGTAATTCTGATAGTCAAGAACAATTCCACAGAGAAGGGTTAATCTGGCACAGAGGGGGAAGGTTTGCTGTGTGCTTGGAAGCAGTAGCTAGGTAAACCCACCTGTGTGACATAGACCACCCGACTGCAAAGAGGGGTTAGAAGGGTCCTGGCAGAATAACGCAGTGTATATAATGACCACCACCCCACAGAGGCTAGGGTTCACCCTACAAAAGGGAACCCCTGTGAAGGAAGTGACATGATCGGGTCAGGATATTAATAAGAATGCTCACTGGGGCAATGTAAGAAAATGGATTAGAGAGATGAAAGACTGGTGCAGGAGGCCCAGTTAGAAGACATTCTGCAATCAAGGGGAGGGATACCAGAAACCAAAATGAGGAACCTGGAAGCGAGAATGAAAAGCAGAGTGGGTACCTGAATTTCAGCACAGCACACATCTGTAGGACTTGATGATTGATTACACAGGCATGGTAGGAGCTGTCATTAACACTTACGCTTCTAGGATGCGTGACCAGTGATGATGATGCAAACATACAAGGGCAGCTTTGATCAAAATGGACTGCTGTGGTTTGAACGGTTATGTTCCCTCCAAAATTGGCCTTGCAACCTGGACCTCAATACAGCAGTAGGAAGAGGTGGGGCCTTTGGATGGTGATTAAACTATGAGGACTTTGCCCTGATGGAGAGGATTCGTACCTTGTGAAAGGACTGAGGGCACTAGCTCAATCACTGATGCCCCTTCATTCCTTCTGGACATAGTGCTCACCCTTGCTGGAGGATGTGGCATTCAAGACACCATCTTGAAAGCAGGCACCAGGTCTTCACTAGACACTGAACTTGCAGGCACCTCGACCTCTGACTTCCCAGCCTCAGAATTATGAGAAGTAAATTTCTATGGTCTATCCAGCCTCAAGTGTAGTACAGACTAGAGCAAACAAGAATATTGTCCTGGCAATACCATGAGATTGAGGTGATAGTGCAGCTAGGCCTCTGCGGCATATTACCCTCTCTTAAATTCCTATGTACGGTCTGTTACACATCTTTAGATTTAATTCTAGCTGTCCACGGCTAGCACTGGTCTCTAATGACCACACATTTTGAGCTTCTAAAATATGTCTTATTTTATTTTTGTACCCCGCTTTTGCAAAACTAAGCCAATTGTTGGACTCAAATGCTTAATAAATGATAACTTACTGAGTACATTATAGTGGAACGACACAAGGGACAGCTTTTCATGGGAGCCAACTAACATTTCACTGACAAATGTTTAAAATTTGCTTTTCAGCAAAACATTTAAAACATCCATTGAGTTAAACTATATGTTATGGGTATATGTGTGCACCACACATTTAAAACTAACAAATGAGATACACTGAAGTACTGAGCAATTCTGTTAATAAAATCGAACCCTTTTTTTTTAATATATTCGTTTGTTCCATAATCATTTCTACTCAATAAGCCAATACATCTTGAATATACTATTAAATTTAAATATATATAGTGTATATATATGTATATATATATATATAGTATTTTTAACAGTAATGTAGAGAAAAGGTAACCATTATTTTTCATTTAAAAAATGAATCAGATAGGCACGGTGGTGCACACCTATAATCCTAGCACTTGGGTGGCTGAGGCAGGAGTCCTGCAAGTTTGAGGCCAGCCTGGGCTCCAAAGTGAGTTCAAGACCAGCCTGAACTGCATCGTGAAACCTTGTCTCAAACACACACACACACACACACATGCACGCACACACATACACAAACCAGGATACATTTAAAATGTTGATAGCCTCAAGACAGATTTTTTCCGTAAAATACTCCACTATACGACATCATTAGGGTGTGTCTAAGTAAATTTTAAAGATAAATTTTACACCCTGAGAATATAAAAACTTTTTCATCTTTCTATATACATATCTGTAAAGCATCACACACTTACCTTATTTTCTTTTTTAAGTGAGTCATGATCATCATCTGGAGATCAGGAGCGTTCAACACTCTCGCACTCTCAGGTTGAGACATCACAAGCAGGCACTTTTCTACCTACCTACAAGTCAGATAGGACCGCATGTCTCCATCCCCACTCACCTAGAGCTGACCACTTCTGATGGGAAACTGGGTGGAATCAGGGTTAAGAACTATTCATAAATTGGAAGTACTATTCTAGAGGATACTCCAAGTAAATAGCTGAAGCTCTGTGACTACTTTGTAGTTATTCTTACCTAAGATAGAAGGCAACTACTACAAGCAGTCTCACTGCACGTGTAGGTCACCATCCCAGTGCATATGCACACACACACGCATGCATGCACACTCATACACATAATGTCATTCAATATACACTTCTCCAGGTTCTAGCTCATTCCATCTTCCCACAAGGTGGTACATCAGCGTCTTGATTTTAAGAAGGTTAAAGTCACTCCATGCTATAGTTGGGACTTGAATTTTACTCTCCAAATTTAGCTCCAAAACCCACATAACACCACAGTGTCTACTGTAAGGTGCTACTGACAGTAACTGCAACAACTGTAGCCGTCATGGCCGTGGAAATCACCACAATGTCTACCACGTGCAGGACACAGTGCTAGGCACCTGACAACAGCAAAGCCAATGAGACATTTTCACCAGTCTCATTGTTTAGATAAAGATGAAGCTTAAAGATGAACTGGTCACACAGCAGGTAAATGAAAGAATCAAAAACCCAAGGACTTCTCCAGTTCCACAGCACAATTCAGAAACCAAAAAAATGAAAAGCAGAGAGTCAAGAAAATTTTATTGATCTTTTTATTCAATTAATATAAAGGTTATGATCTAATCCAAGATGTCAGGTTTAACTTTGGAAATTGCTTTCTTAGAGAATTTAGCATTTGGATTCAGATAACATTTTAATGTTAGTGAAAAATATTTTAGTGATAGCTTGCCATTGGGAGTTCCCTCAGAATGATAGGTATGTTAAGGATGTCAAGAGCCCTTTATTCAGTGCATTTGGTGGTGGGGGCAGAGAAGATTTAGATAAGAAGGGAGGGATCTGAAGTGCTTGGAGAAAAGGGCAAAGGATAGGCCCTGAGCGTTAGTGTCACTTAACCCTTTACTGCCTTGGCATGAACAAAGCTTACAGAAGGCTTGCTGGCAGCCCGGGTTTCTGTTTTAAAGCAGGAAAAAGTGTACTGCAAACTGAAAACATTTTCTTCTCCAAAATGGGTAGAAGTGGATGACATTTAAGATAATCCACAATCTGGACCCAAACTCTCTCTCCAAACTCATCACAGATTTCTCCACAGGGAATCCTCTGTTCCAGTCCTACTGCTCACCCACAGCCTCCCAAATACATAATGCAGATCTCAGCATCTCTATCACAGGTTGCAAACTGGTGGCCCAACTGCCAAGCCCAGCCTGCAGACGTGTTTTGTTTTATCTGTGTGTTTTGTGTGTTGTGTTTTTTTTTTTTTTTTTCAACGAGCCAACATTTAAAAATCTAGAATTTCATATAATTCATATTCTGGCATTTCTTTAAAAAAAAATCTCACAATCTGGCAACATTAAGCTTCACCCTCGCATGACAGCAACTAGTCTTAGAGGTGCGATGTGGTGTCTCCTTCTGGCTGAAGCACATGCCCTTTAGATCACAGTCCCCACCACTCCCTATATCTCTCTGACTCAGCCTGTGTCAACTTCATTTATGATCAAGCTTGCTCCATTGTTTAACACTAAGAAATAATTCCTCTGTAACCACATTTCTTTCAAAACTGGACAACAGAGAGACAAAGTGAACTACATATTTTAAGAAAAATGAGAGCACATTTTTTTGTAGAGGTGACAAAAGTAATATGCAAATAACTCAGCCTATTTAATTTCTCATTACCTGGTAACATTACAGCTATCTGTTCACAAATTTAGGATGGCTACAGTTGATTTCACCTTCATATATTCTGTTTGCCTCTCCCAGAACTCCCTTACCTGTCCTGGTCAAACTCTTGTCTTTTCCAGAGATCTATACATTATAGCCACACTTTTGTTCTCGTCTAAATGCTGACAAATCTTTATTGGTGCTACACACTGAATACAAACCATGGAGTCTGAGAACTTGAGCCTAGCACAAGCCAAGTCCAGAGGCCACAAACCCTTTGTGGAAAGCAGCTATTCTCTAGTGAGGACACTTGACATTGATGTGGAGTGAGGGAAGATTTCATTCCCGCATCAATTATTTACCGATGGACTCCTCAGGGCCAGGCATTGTGCTTGCAGCTGAGGCTGTACTGAGCACAGGGCAGAAGGGGCTCTGCCTTTATTAATGGTTTTGTGGGCAACTGTGAAACAAACATTCTGCCCACAGGGAAGGAGGCAAATGGTCAGTGTCTGCTCTTCCCAGGTCACTGGCTTCCAGTGCCCTACTTTGCTGGGCATCTATAGTCCTGGGTGGTATGAAACTATGTGTTGGGAACTTGATGAATGCCGTGGTACCTTCTTGTGTGTTAGCAGATGGTGCTTCAGGACCTTCCCAATGCCCCACAGTTTCAAGGCACTGCTAATGTCTGTAGGCTGCATGAAGAATACATGCTAGTGGCACAAGTGTTGGTAACCCCTCAGTGGTTCTACCGCATCGCACTGCTCCATGGGCAATTAGAGCACAACTTGACCAGAGCAGTAGTTCCTCTATTATCTCTTGGTTTTCTTAATAATCTTCATTTCTGTTAATGATCTCTTTATAGCATGCTCTATCCAGAGATGAAACCTTTCTAGGAATTAGAAATCTTTTACTGTCACTTCTCAGCCTTTTGGCTAAGAGCAAGTGTAGAAATCATGTTTTATTTCTTCTAATCTTCCCCAGGACATGGTCAACTGGACACAGGAGAATGAACTACACATGTGGGAATGATCTGAATGAATCAGGAGAAAAAAAATGTCTGTGTAAATAAGACGCACATTAAAAATAAAGATATGCACTTAAATCAAAGCTTTACTACATTTAGATAGCCTCAATTTTCATCAGTTTGCTGGCAGTGGTTCATTAATAATTTCTAATATATTAAATATAAAAGAGAAAAAAATCAAGTTTTCACTGGTAAATAGTACATATTTCCCCCTAAAAAAGTCTCAAAAGCTTCCTTGAAACAATCATTTTCATATTTTGACCTTACATTTTGAAGGTTATTTTCCTAAATCAATATGCTGTCATAAAAAGTCCGAGAAAAATAGCGCACTACATACAGGTCTATTTTCTCTACAAGAAGCCTGACTTATCCCATCCCCCACCTTTTTGCTCCAAAAAGAGACATTCTTTAGAACAGCAAATAAAGGCAACAAAAATAACTGTGTTTATAATCATCATCACTGACAATTAAATATAGTAAGTGCTGCGCTCAGCAATTGTGTAGACATTTCTGTTATCAGGAAAGTCTTGGGCTGGGGATATAGTTCAGTGGCAGAGTACTTGCCTAGCATGCATGAGGCTATGGGTTCTATCATCAGAAGCCAAAAACAAAAAGAGGTGAAGAAAAGATGGATCCTGACTTGTTCCTAAGGATATTGAGCCCTACTATACAAAGAGGTAGAAAATTTTGATACCATAAAAAAGAGACTATGAAATAAGGTAGACTGTCTATGACATGTTTAATTTCTTAAGGCTTATAGATGGTTAGTTTACTGTTTTGCTGTTTTTCTCCAAAAAGCATTCTCTTTCATTTCTATAAGGCAAATACTGTATATTTGTTAGCGACCTGTGACTTCAGCTGTTTTCCAACTTGGTGAAGGAAATTAAATACATAGGTTAATAAGTTTCTCTCTACGATATCATAGATATCATATTTCATTGCTTTTTTCAAGCATGGGGGTACCTGTTTACAGTTTAAACTAGGGTCATCATTTTAGAAAAATGCCTGGAAAGAGTGGAAGTTACTTGATTCAATGGTGTTTAACTCTAGAAAATGTACTTGCTCTGGAAAAATTATTAAATGCTCTGTATTTGTTTTTTGCTATTTTTATATTGCTAAGCTAATATTGCTGTTTTAGTATTTGCAGTTCTTCCTAAATAACCAGACATAACGATTTTACAGCTAATAGATTAATCTATGGATCTAAACACAACATAGTTCTGCTCTCCTTTAACCTCCTTTTATAAACATTTATAGGAAGTGAGTTGCATAAAACTCATGTACTTGTAATTACATTTGCAAAAAATTCTCAAACAGCTGTGGAGACAGCAAAGATTAGAATCTGATAGTGGCTTAGAATAATGCAGAAAGGGATTGTAAGGGTTCAGCTACAGAGCTGATGAAAGATAGAGGGAAAACCTGCTCTCCAAAATCCTTAATCTGCAATACTCCAAACCCTAAATTAAAACACATACATTCAAAAAATTAGAAACAGCAAATTTGAAGCATAACGTCTCATAATCAGACAATAATTTCAGATATGTATGAAGCCTATATTTTACTAGCAATAATTAGAAAGGTACTTGTTTACCTGAAAATTTTGAAGGTCTTATTTCTTTTTCTTATAAAAACCTTATAACTTTACTGAAATTTTGTTGCATCTAACTAGTCTAAATATTATTTTTTAACATCATAATGATAGCAGCCATAAAAGTCTAGAATCCCTTGTGAAGCCTTGATTAATCAATTATCAAATTAAAGTGATGATAAAAATAATCTCTTAAAATAGTTTCATTATTAATATCTTCAGTCTAATGTGATGGTGCATGCATGTAATCCCAGCTACGTGGGGAACTGAGGCAGAAGAACGGCAAGTTCTAGGCCAGCCTGGGCAACTTAGTAAGATTCTGTCTCAAAAATACAACGCCTTGGTAGTAGAGATCAGATGTACAGTGCTTGCCTAGAGTGCCCAAGGCCTTGGGTTCAATCTTCAATATACATATATTTTTCTACATGTTCTACCTGTTGATAGTCTTTCAATTTAATATTTGAGAATAGAAAACAACTTTTAGATTCATGTATGAATATGTCATGTATATGAATCTATGACATATATATATAAAATAACTCAGATATAGATATATAGACATCACATATATATGATAACTAGGCATAGGAATAAGATAATTATAGTTATCTTTTGAAGTTAATAATATGCTTCAATGAGGAAGTATAGAAACACTGGAATTACTAAAACTGTAAAAAAGTTTATTGTTCTACCCCACTATGCTATTTTATAAAAAAACTTTGCTAATCTTCTGAAACTTTTAAAAGCTAGTAGCCTCAGAAACAACACATTTGTTAAGCCTAACTGTCTATACTAAGTTTTGCTTTTTACGTGCCATCGCTTCTATCTTACAATTAAAATGTCAAACAATATTTGATATTTAAAATTTTTAATTATGCTCCATTGGACTAAAGAAGAACTCATATAAAGACAATCTGACTGCTTAATTTGAAATGTATTTGTTTGACCAAAAATGATCTCCCTAAAGCAAAATACATTTTTATCAAACTCCTATACTTTCCAACAAATTGTTCACTCCAGATAAGAATACACTTGTGTAACACAATGTCCTCTTGTGGGTTTTTTTTAAACCCATGACCAAATCATAATACCGTATGCTCATTGTTTTACATACACCTGCAGATAAAATTACTTGGCTTATTTTATGTACGTAGCTCCATATTCTCTCTCATACAAGTTGTGTTGACTGTTACTAACAAGTGGTAAGTCCCGCAGGGGACTTCCATCAGGCCACAGATCCTGCAGACTTGCACACCTTGGTGAACCAAGGTGATTATTAACTGCTGGAGTCCCCCACCACAGTCAAATCACTGATCATCTGGCATGGTTGGAAATGGATCATCTAAAACTTTTCTGGCTTTATAATCTTGTATCAAAATATTAACCTGTGAGTAGGGGTTGGATATTTTAATCCCTAAAATACATATTTAGACTCAAATTCTCTAAAAATATTAGAATAGGAAAGGAATCAACTATTTGTTGAAAGGACATTAAATCACGGCCAGCTAGCCTACTGCTACTTGGTAAAAAAACTACTGTGTAGTAAATTCTGGGCTCACAGATTTAGGGGAGAATATATAATCTTTCATCAAAGAGTGGCAGTTTATTCACAAAGCTTCCTATTCCTGAAGGAGTAGTCTTTTAAAAGTAATAACAAGGATTTAAAAACTGTTACATTATCCTACCGAAATTAGCCATTAATACCAATGATTCTTAATCTAAGAGAACCACAATCTCACAAAGAAAGCATTGAGATATTTCATTTGCAAAATAAAGAAGCGTAATGTATGTTTGTAATTTATATGTATTCCTAAACCAAATGGTTATCTTCCACACATAAATTTAAGTGATAAAATATACCCTGGAATGTGTGATTTTAAAAAGGATGAAAATAAAATAGGAAAAATCCCTAAAGGCTTATATTAATAACATTTTTACAAGACTGAAAACTATTTATACTTTGCTTTCTTCAGCATCTCAAATTTTCAAAATGAATTGTATAGCCTTTTCAAAATGCGTGTTAATTACACAATCAATCTACAAACTCTACATCGTATTTAAGTAAAATATGTGATAATTTGTTTTAAGTAATTCACATTTCCCTTTGCTGTGAGTTAAATATAAAAGCCACCAAACTTGATATGCTAAAATTCCTACCTGAAGTACCATTCTCAGACACTGTGAGAATTAACCTGATGGCATCTCACAAAAACAAGCACTCAGTCTGCCCTGGACTGCTCATTTGTTTCAAGACATACACTTTCATAGTAGAGTTGAACTATTTTATTTGAAGGTAGAGATTTTATATAAAACTTGAAGAAAAAGAGATTATATTTTCATCATGGTTATGCAAAGGATTGGCCCAACTTGTTAACTTCACACTTAAATGAAATACTGGTTTTATTCAAATGATCACAAACCAGTATATCAAGAATTGATGACCTTAAAATTTAACATTTATTTTACAAATGCATTAATGTTATGTGATTTTAAAATAATAATATAAAAACATTATTCATTTTTTATATCTGTAATAAATAACTTTTGGTCATCTGTATGGATTTTATATACATAAAAATAATCTTTTCATGACTTTTCCCAAGTGTCAAAATCCCATGAAATGTGATATTCATTAAACTAAGGTATTTCACTATCTTTAGAACATCAAATTTATATGATCATTTTAGCAGGCTTCCTTATGAGTATAGATTTCAGTTTATTTGCATTTTGATTACTAGCATTTTAGATTTCTAAATTACGAACTGTAGAGCATATCATGCACATGAGGAAAAAAAATCTTAAGTTCTCTGAGTAGTGCAAACACGTAACAGATAAAAACTGTAAGTATAAATAATTTAAATTATTAAGTTTATTTATATACATCTTTAGCAAAATAATATTTTAATTTGTAAATCTGTAAAATTAGGTCTTCTCCGCTTGAGTATACATTTTTATTTAAAAGTTACTGTGCTTCAAATTTTTACCTGAATAGTTTTTAAAATAATTTAATTTTAAAAATTACATATTCTGCATTGATTTATTTTTATTTAGGTTACAACAACACTATGCAAATACTGTGCCATCTACTATTACACAAATTAAAACACTACAGAAAATTATATCATGATCAAAATACAAATAGAAAACATTTAAAAAGTATTTTTTCTTTAGCATTGGTTCAAAGTCCCTGTCACACATGTAACTCTTAAAATTAGTAACAATTAAAGCTCCTCACAATATCAGCCTTTTCATTCACTTTCTAAACTCTAAGACAAAAAGAACCACTGAGGAAGAATTTTGCTTTACTTGATTTTTTAAACACTGAAAACATGAGAAGGTATTCTCTTCACAGCTGGTCACAAGGAAGCACAAAGTAGAGGATTTATTTCTGGTTTGTCAGGTATACCTTACCTTTGAGTAACAATTTCATTTTTTGTTTAAATAAAAGTTTATTTGATATCATAAATATACTCAGGCTTGCACCAACAATAAATAAGTTTAAAATTAATGGCAAGGGGAAATATCAACCCATAAATGTGTTATAGATATCTGTTTTAATTTTTTAATGATAACATACTAGTAGTTCTCCTTAACCTTTACCTTCTTGTGAGTCTCACTTCATTGATAGTTTTGCAGGGCAATAAACATACTCTCCTTTTCCTACAAGGTATCATCATTCCCAAAAGATTTTCTAATATGTTTCTGAAGGTATAGATCTGTAAGATGAGGACTAACATTTCAGTCATTATACCTGTGGAAAGTTATTCTCCAGTTGTTACCGATCACATCACACAATTCGGCAGTATCTTTATAAGGAGAATGCCTTATGCTGTGACAGTTGAGACAGACATGGTTATTTGTACCATACCACAAATAAATAAAACTACAGTTTTATTCCTTTGCATCATTAGAGTAAGTCACCAAAATACTCTAATATTAATACTATAATATTTATGTATACAACTTAACCAATTGTTATTATTTGCAGCATTTTAACCAACATTTATTATTCCCATCGTTACTCATAGCGTGTGAAGAATTTACCATTTAAAATAGTCATTTCATTTTTGCTTATAAATATAAAAATACAGTAACACTGTTCAAGGTGGGGTATTGCTGTTGCTCCTAACTGAAAAAAGTTATAGATACCTTTGTGTAAAGAACTACAGGACTGTCATTTTAGCAAAAAGTTATTAGAAACCCCGAAAGAATATTTACAGCTGTCTTCTCCTGTTTTCTGTAACTATTTTAAATAAAAAGCTCCATACCAGCTTTCTTTAGTCTCTTGACAATCATTTCCACCTTGCTGACAAATTCCAAATTATCTAGTAAAAGTACAGCATAGGTATTACATTTAAAAGACCACCCAGTAGACTGAAAATAATAGATATATTTTTAAATAGGCTCACTTTTGTAATTATCACAATAAACATCTTCCAATAGTAATATATATGCATGTATTTTGTACAAACCCATTAACATACTTCATGCATTTCTTGTAAATTAAGTTAAAATAATTCAAACCTGCCCTTCCATGCTGTGAATAACATACCTTCCAATGTGTAGTCCAAGTACATTAGTTCTCCTAAGATACCATTCCAATATAGGAGCCAAATGCAAGGCACAATAGAGATGCTGGAGTCGGTCTTGAATGAGAACCTCTTCTTTGGCAACGCCCCTGTTATCAAAAAGACACCTCCTCGTGCTGATAGGGGGCCAGCAACTCTAATCACAATATACCAGTTGAGCTTAATTTAAGATGAAAAACTGTATTCTAATAAAAAATAACTTTCCTTTCTGTGGAGAAGGGAGAGATCACAAATTCACATGAGGTTTCACTATATTCATACATGTATTCACAAAATTCAGAGCTGCTTCAATATCTGACTGAAGGAAGACAGTCACTACCAAGCTGTTCTTTTTTTCTAACAGCAATCTGAACATGAATTGTCACAAGAATGTACATATTTAAAAGTGCCTGAAATCACTAATCCAGAGTCTTATCATCAAATTAAGTGACCTTTGTAAGTTACCACCTAAATAGTCATGTTCAATAATCGGAGTCTTGGTTTTTTTTTTTTAAGACTCTCTATAGAAAATTATAACTTGATGCTCAGTCTCAGTACCAAGAAACCATACCTATAAAATAGAGACAGAAAGAACCATTTACAGTATTTGGAATTTTTTGGATGAGCTTTAAAAATCAGTGTTCAAATTTTCATGGAAGAACCTAAAACTGCATATATTTAAAAGTGAAAAAAATTTTCTAAGGTTAAATTTCTTGTACTTACCCAATTAACTTAAATGACAAAGTTTGCTTTTTAGATTATTTTTCTATCAAACACATTGCTACATAGAGAAACACTCAAAGAACCATGACTCTTCATAAAGAATATTCATATCGCCTCTTTCCCTCCCCATTCTCCCTCCGTCCTTCCCTCCTTCCCTTCCCTCCATTCTTTATCTTTTCTTTATCTCTTTTTGGTTTTGAAGCAGACTCAATAAACTCAATTATAAAATAGCTGGTATTATTAAATATGATCCCATACCAAAGCAACCAAATCACATCATTCTCCTTGTCAGCTATTCTAATAGAAATAAAACCATTCTACAATATCTGGCAATACCTTAACAACAAACAGTACTCAAAATAAATTTGTGGATTGTATATACTACATAATTTACATGCTTGAATGCAAGGGTGAAAATATACACTATGATTTCCCAATACATTTAATTTTCAAAAGGTACTATGTTTTTTTTTTAAACAGTATAAACTAGAGGACTATAAGTAGGGCAAAAATAAAATAAATGCTCATAAACATAAGCTAAAAGCACACCTAACCTATAAAAAAGGAAAGAAATCTTGGTTTGGTGATATTATGCTTAACTCCACACATTTCTAGACTACCTATTGCTGAAGAAAGTCTGGGAACTCAGTTAAGACTGCCACCTATCACAAACTTGTTTCAAAAGTCAGTGCTGCCCACCCTATCCCTAGCTCTTCCAAGATTCCAAGAAAGTATCAACAGGGCAGAAAAATCTCCATCATCACATCATCATCATTTGATATGGCTGTAATCATCTACTCATATGACTTATGACTATGTGCTATGATGTTGACATGAATTACAAGAGACTCTTTTAAAGTAGAAAGATACAAGTTTGAGTAGATCATTTTGTTAACAAATTCTGTGTAGCTGTTCTAACTATTCAATCCCCTAGGTTATTTAATCAAAACTCCTCCAATGCATGGATCCTCTTGTAGCTTGGGCATGAGGAACATACATCTATAGCACAGCATCTTTAGCTTTTGCATTTTAGTAGTTTACACTATAATGGCTATCTAAAATAACACTGTGAAAATGGCATTTCAAATGCTTTATTTTAGCATTTAAAACTGTTTTAAATGAATGTTTTACACTAGAAGAACACCAATTCAATGCCAGTAATCTATCATTACAGGAAAGAAAATTAAAATATAACCAGAAACATAGTTCCTTACCAGTCTTTCTTTATGGGAAACTAAAGAACAATGTCACTGTGGGAACTTCACATGCATTTGAAAGCAGTTACATCTACTCTTAGAAAAAAAATCTAGGAACTACAGATGTGGTTGATCACTTATCTATATAAACCTTATATTCTATGCTTTTAATATTTTATTTTATTGTGATAAACAACCATGTATCACAATAAACAGTGCAATATGAACCAAAGCCCAAGAAAACCTGAACATGGTTTTTCAGAAGAAAAAAAAAAAAAAAAACTGATAAAAATGATTCTGACCAGACACAAATAAAAACAAATGCAAATATCACAGTAGGGATGAAAATATATCATGTATTTCTGTATGTCCAGTAAGAAATTACCTCCACGTGGGTACCCCTTATTTTCAGAATTACCCCATCATCTTATGAAATAAAATTATAAGGCATCCACAAGATATACATCTATTATTCTAAAAAATCTCCGAAAATTCAACTAGAATTTTGATACAAACCTAAAAAGAAAGAAAGAAAGAAAGAAAGAAAGATGCATAATGATTTCCATTTATGACTCACAAGACTATAAAATTCTTTGATTGGCAAAAAATATACCTTGATGCATAATATATTTTAGGGGGAGGCTATTTTTTTAGTTAAGAATGTAGTAATGAACTGTTTCCTCATGCTTTATGTAATTCTTAGAAAAAGTCCAAATTAGGTGCCCAAAAGGACATTTTAATTATCAGAAGCAGTAGTTTGAAATTCATACAAGCCATCACACTTGTTTGGAAACAAATGACTTTTCAAAATAGAGAAGTATTACTATCAATCACCAACAACTTAATTCCACATAATAAGGCAGGTTTGGATGCAAACTGATCCATTGTGGAATGCTGTATCTAAAATTGATTACAACAGCACTCAAAATGAAAGCAGCCCTCCAAAACACTTCTTTGCACAGAAACATTAATCTCAATTAGAAGGAGAGCTTCATAATGGTAATGCTTGGTATAAAAAAATATAAAATAAATCAGTTTTTATAAGACACAACAATTAATCAGTTTTCAGACTAAGACTTTTTTCAAAGTATAAAATTTCCATTAAGACTCTTAAAACAGCTGGCATCTCCAAGATTAGGCTTTACATGTGTTATTAAAAAAGCTTACATTAAATAATTTTTGAAACTTAGTTGTTGAAAGTTTTTAAATAATATGCATTCTTGTGCTACCTTTTCTGTACACTTCTTCATTCTAAATGTATGTGTTAAGTTCTTCTTCACACCATTCCACTTTATAAGACAAATAGGAACGCGGATTTCAACTGAAAATCCAAGGGGATGTGTAATTGCCCACAGATCACAGTAGAAGTTTGGTAGTAAATTATTCTATTCTTCCCTCATACTCTCACCAAAAGTAAAGAAGGTATGTCCTGAAAGTCAAATGGGCATTTGATTATTAAATAAAACACTGAGTAGATAAACTGTGTTACTGAATATGCTTAACAGGTTTCCACAGCAAAGCTTCAAGAAAAGGGCAGACAATTCATTAACTGCTGGTAAATACACTGAGTCACATAAGACTAATACCTGGGTAACACTCTGCTGCCATCCAGAAATAAAATGTTTCAAGAATAAAGTTTAATGAAAAGGAGGTACATGTATCTATTTTAATAGTTAATATTAAATGAATAAAGTTGTCTTTATGGCACTCATATCAGACTATGATCTTTCTTAAGGACTTATTTCCTAGTATCATTATAGGTAGGATAAACTTCAGAATTTGCAAACATACTTTCACAGATATTGCAAAAGCATAATTTTTTATACATTCAGCCCAACAATCATTCAGTGTTTTTGACAGGTCATTTTACTCACGATGATACTCATACACTTTTCCCTGGTTTCTTGTTTGCTTTACTCTTTACAAAGAGAATAATTACTCTTAGCTCTCAGAAGCAAAGCTAAGAAAGATTAGCTTGAACTTACTAACTGGATCACTATTGTTTAGCTAGGTTTTCCTTCTGAATAAATTTAAAACTTTTCACTCTATTTAGAGGCTTTCTTCTATTTACAGATAAGAATCCTTATCTTTCTTTGTCTTCACCCTAATAAAGCAGGTTTCCTTTTCTAACCAAAAGACTGATGACATGCATACAAGATCATAGTAAACCTCTATAATTCACCTAAAACATTTCTTCCTAGAAAATAAAGTCACACAATTTGGAAAAATAACTAGTCACAATTCTATATAAATATATTTGTTTTATTTCAAATAACAAAATATTAGAGTCCACATTCTCTGTGAGTTGCTAACCTTAATGCAATTGGCATATTATAGTCAGATAGTTTTCTAAATACATATACATTGATATAGTTCTTGTAAAACTACATTTTTCATAAATATTATGCAGTACATGGAAAATACATATTTGTCGTATTTGAAGAAACTACCTTTTCTTTTTCAGGTATGTAAAATAAAATAAATTTGCTACTGGAAAAAAATAGTACCTTTGAGTAAGAGAAATATTAAAATTCATGTAAGAAAAAGACAGAATTATTAAGGAAATTGCAACAGTAAGAGAGATGTACACAATTCTGAAATGCACAAAAGATTAACTAAACTCATTATAAACCCCCATCTTTGAAGAATTTAGGAATAATTTGCGAATGCCATGACATTTAAAAGTGGGATTAGGAAGTCTTATTACTGAACTAACCTCTCCCTCTTAGATCAAGTATTAAATATTTGCTCTGCCTTTAGAATCACAAATCGAAACTTTTAAGGCTTATTACAAGAATTTCACATATTAGGAAACACAAGCCAGAAGTTTGAGACATTAAAAGGGTATAAAGGAAAGCACAAACCAAGAATATCGATGCATTCATAAAATCTTGTAACAAGTTCTAAATTTATACTGCATTGTAATCATGGGGTTACCCCTAATTCTAAATTCTCTTCCTAATACACTAAGAAGACTTCAAATACTTCTCCCAAATAAGCACAGGGGTGTATGCATCACATTTTAAACATTAAGAAAAACAAATCAGTTCTGTTCAGCAGTAATACCCATTTGGGGGCTTATTCTTCCAAGCTTTCCAAAAATGCCAGTCTTGCCTTTCCCCCCCACTTGACAACAGAAGGGAAAGGTAATGTCTGAACATATTTCTATTTCTAGTGAAAAGACCACCCAGTGGATTCTGCCAGAGCCTACAAACGTTTGACAAATACACTGTCAAAAGATAAGAAATAGAGTATTACGAAGAGGCAGTCCTGTTCTTAGGCATCCCAGCTGCCTGGTGCCCTGTAAAAAGTGCTAAGACCGTTCTCGACCCTTTCATTTCCATTGCACTCACTCAAAAGTACCTGGAAACTTTTCTCCAGCTTGGAATTACAATGATTTTAGAAAGCAAATGTATTTGCTGTATGCACGGAGTCGAATCATTCCCCATCCCTTTCTCCACAATCAAAACTAACACTTTCCCATTACAACTATCTTTAAAGTGAGGCAGAGAGAACGGAATCTGAATTGCAGAGTAAGATGCTGAGCAAAGATCTGACAAAACCCACTTCAGCCTTTAAATAATCTGAAGCCCTCCCTTTCTCACTGGTTGTAAAACGTGATAGGGACTTGGATTGCGTTGACGATTCATACGTCTGTAATTTCTTTTAAATGCCCACGTCAGGGTATTTTTTGTTTGTTTCCAGTCTCACTCAGAGTTTTCCAGATCAAGTTTCAGTCGTGAACCACCACTCCCCATAGCACCCCCCCCCCGACTTCTTCCTCCACTCCTCTTTCCAACTTGGCTGCCCAGCAGTTGGGAAAGCCTTCTCTCCACTTGCCGAGAAAGTGGTGGCATCCCAGGGCTTCCCGCTCCCTGAAGCCGCACGGGATCCCGCCAGACACCTTCACAGAGCACGCGGCGCTTCCGCCACCAAACTGGGTATCACCCCGAGGAGGGCAGCGCGGCCGACTCCCCGCCCCCACCGCGCGCGCAGCCTCGGGGCTGGCTCACTGGAGCAGCCCGGGAGCCCCGAGCTCCCCGAAGCGGGGCGCTGTGCCCCGCTCCCCAGGTGCGAGCCTCGGGTGAAGTTCCCACCTGAGCACGCAGCCGGGGGTGTCACACTGGAGGGAGGGGCGGGCCCGGGAGGCAGGGAGCGGGCGGCCGGCGGAGGGGATGCTCGTCCGCACACGGAGCTGGCCAACTTGCCGCCGCCTCCCAGCAGCTCGAGAAACGCGCGTCCCAGCTCGCGCCCGCCCGCCCGTCCCCGGCGCCGCGGCCCGGGCACTAGGACCCCAGAAAGGAAGCAGGGCGCGCCGGCGGCGGCGCCGCACTTACCGCGCTCGGCTCGCCCGCCTCGCAGCTCGCAGCCGGCCGCAGCCGCCGCGTCCCCCAGCAGCGCGCACGCACCGCGCTCGGCCAAATTCAAAGGAGCCGGGCGCGGGGGAGGGGCCGGCCAGGGAGCCGGGAGTGGGAGGGGCGCGGGGAGGGGAGACCCGCAAGTGTTACAACTTCCTTCCCTGCCCGCCGCCGGCCGGGGGCCGGGGCCGCGGGAGGGGCGGGGAGCGCGCCGAGCGCCAATGAGTTCACTTTCTTTTTCTCCCCGCGCGCCCCCTCTCGTTCCCCGCCGGCCCCCTCCAGCCTCCTCCGCGGCTGACGCCGCCGGCCCGGACTTTTCGGGGCTCGGGCCGCGAGCGAGAGGGTGGAGGAGGCGTGGGAGGAGGAGGACAGGGAGGAGGAGGAGGGAAGGTGAGGAGGCGAGCGGAGCTGTGCCGGGCGCAGCATCCAGGACCGCGATCGTTTGGAGGGGGACGCTCTGGGCTGAGTGTGACCGAGACCGGGCGCGTACACGTGTGTGTGTGTGTGTGTGTGTGTGAGAGAGAGAGAGAGAGAGAGAGAGAGAGTGTGGAGGGGGGAGAGGAGAGGAGAGGAGAGGAGCCTACCATGCGCTTCCCCGTGCGGATCGCGGGAGAGCCCAATCACGGGGCGAGCTGGACCGCGCTGCGATCATTTATAATCCTAGACTCCTCCGCTCCGCCACTTGTCAGGATGACAGGTACTTTATTTCTTCTTCTTTATTCAAAAAACCCCAGATTCCCCGTTTCCTGCCTTTTTCTGTCAAATGGGATTTGCTGGACTGAACCACGTTCGCCGCCCGGCTCCCCCTCCTCCCTCCTCCTGGCCGCGTCGGGTCCGGGAAAGCACCGAGGCTCCCATGCTGTGACCAATCAGTGAGTCTACTACTCTCGCCGTGATTTAGGGGTCATCCATGAATAACACTTCAGGCTGATGAATGGCTCTTGCAGGCTTTCGGCTCTGATGAGGGGTCTTCCCGCTGCTGATTGCAAACACTAATGAACTTACAGCGCCATTTGAAATTCACACGCACCAACAAAGTCTGGGGGTACGCGCCCGGGATCTGTCCTTTTCTTCTCCGGGTGACCGGGAAGAGGACCTGGGGGAGGGGGCGGGTAATTGCTTTGGACTTAAGTGGAAACACTTCTCTGGGTAATCAAACCTCTAACCTTCTTAGAAAACTACTTTTCTTGATCTTCCATAGGGTGGGCATTTCAGGTCAGCCGAGTCACCCGAGGAGGTGGGAGTGCTAGACACTGCCGGGAAGATGGATTCCGGGGCCGAAGGGTGTAATTAAGGATTGCCACCCCCGGCGGGCGGCCCGTCCTTCAGCGAGCCTCTGAAAATGACCTGTGCCTTCCCTTCCCGAGTGTCTTCTCTTCCGAAACTGAAAAGCGCCAGTGACCTTCGGACGGGAGAGGGCTGCACTAAACACGCAGACTTCCTTCCGAGCCGCAGCCCTGCACTGTAGAACAAGTGTCCGCGCCCGGGTGCAAGTGCCCGGGCCTCCGAGGAACGTGACCTGGCCAGGGCGCACACTGGGGTCCTCTGAAGCTCCGGTCCCCATCCGTATTCAAACGCATTTACACATTCTCTCTCTCCCCGCTCTCCCCCTCCTCTTTCGCCTCCCCTGCCCTCCTCCTTCTTTTCTTCCTCCTGGCGGATTAGCAGCCCAACACTGCCCCTGTCTCAAGTTTGTTATGGGAAGGGAAAAAAGTTTACTGCTTTTCGCGACACACTGGCACTTGCTACTCACTCAAGTTCCCACCGAAACTCCAGCTCCCGGAGCCCATTCCTCTTCCCAGGCCCCTGAGATGCAGACACCACCCTCAACCCTCCCTCCTCGCAGGGCTTCCTAAATCTGCTTCGAGTTGTCCTTCTTCCCAGTTTTGGAATCTGACACCCATAACCTTCCCGGCTGTCAGGCTCGTCCACTCCCTGCCAGCTTGTGGCGCCTTTACAGTGCAGCGGCAGGCGTGGAGCCCGCTCCTGCGGTGGATGGAGCGCGAGGTTCCCCGCCGGGCGTCCCAGCATTTCCCGGCCCTGCCCAAGGCCCTGCTGCCAGCCGGCCAGTGGCTCAGAGTCAGTGCCTCGGTCTGCCCCGACCGCTGCCAACCTGTCACGACAGCTTGGCAGAGGAAATGATACTGGAGGAGCCCGGTCACCGCACCCTCCCCTGGCAACTCCAGAGCTGGGGCTACGGACCTTACCTAACTTGGCGGGTAGGAAAGAGATTTGTATTTTCACTTGCAGCTGCGTATAGGGCAAGATCGAATCTAGCGCTCGCAAAAGCAAAGGGCAACGCTTCCTAGGAAAGCCTGAGTCTTTATGATCGAGTTTCTCCAAAGTTTGGGGTGGATCTCATTTGTGAACTCAAATTAGCCGTTCTGGACCCACAGTCTAAGCTCCCGAA
Source organism: Chinchilla lanigera (assembly GCF_000276665.1). NCBI lineage: Eukaryota > Metazoa > Chordata > Mammalia > Rodentia > Chinchillidae > Chinchilla > Chinchilla lanigera. The sequence continues at coordinate 26,537,201 of NW_004955403.1, forward strand.
GTTGCTAAGTGACCCAGCGCACCACAATGTGTCAAGAAGTCTCACAACTAAGCGAACCCCACCTGGTTCCTGGGGCACTAGTGACGCACCACAGACGCACCTTTCCGGGAACAATCAAGAGTTGCCCTGGGGTGCTTCGTACTCTTTCCCGCCGTAGTGAATTTCATACTTGTAAAAAAAAAAAGAGGGTGGGGTGGGGTGGGGTCAGAGGAATGTATTTCTCATTCTATCCGTTCTCATCTTGAGAAGTTGGTCAACTGTGCAAATATGCGCCAGATATTAAATGATGATCATGCAAACTGCTCAAAACTTGCACTCCTGATATAATCCTAAGGAAACTGAGTGTTTCATAAATCAACTTTGTGGCCCAGATCCCACAAAAACATTTTAAGTGTTTAAAAACTTTTACAACTGTCCAAGTGAGACTCCCCCTTGCTCTTCTGTACCTTGCTCTCTAGGAATACACAATGAAGACAAAAGACACTGCCCCATTCCTACAGAAGCCAGAGCGGAGAGCTGCGTCAGGGACATAGGGAGGGGGTTAATCTCTTTTTTTTTTTTTTTTTTTTTTTTGTAGAACCCTCATTATAGCTAACGCTAGTAATAAACGAAGGAGACAATAGAACTCATGAAACTTAGAAAAGGTAATAAATCTTGGCGCCTGTTCCTAGTCTACTTCCCGGTTACATGATTTTCAAAGTTTTTAAGTTTGTGGTGGTGAACATTCACCAAAGTGGACCCAATATATATATATATATATTTAAAAAAATAAAACCCTAGAACTCATGACTTGCCCTGTGCATTCAGTGCCCTAGGTGGCGATGGACAAAGCGCACAGCTGTTCCCGCCAACGTCCTCCCGTGTCCCGAGGGGCAGCCTGTAGTAATTCAGGCAGTGTGTGTATGTGTTAAATTTGGGGAGGGGGAAATGAGAGAGAAAGATCCGTCATTTGAGGACTTTAGGAAAAGCTGACACGCATTGCCAAAGAGTACTACTCTCTGCCTCCTCCAAACGCATCCCTGGAAAGCAGAAAGGCAGCTCCCTACGTGACCATGAGCCACTTTGCCTCCCCGAACTGTTGTCCTGGGAGGACGAGGAGGGCGGGTAGCTCACATCTTACCCTTCGCAGCGATAAAAACTAGAGTAGGAGAAGAAATGCAAGACAGTGCAGTCTGCTGTGCAGACCTCTGGCTGCTGCACACAGCAAACTCTTCTGGCTGGTGACTTTGCGGTGTTAACGCAGCCGGCCGTGCGCGGGGATAATGGGGCCGCCGAGCTGGCGGCATCGCTGTCCCTTGGGCCCCTCTTGTCACACAGACATGCCGCTCTCCGCAAAGAGAATGTGGCAGAGCTTCCAGCACAGCCCGCGTCCGTATGCCTAGAAATGTATGCCTGCGGCCTTAGTGAGCCTCGGGGAAGGCAAAGGCTAAACCTCCGGATGTGCTTTGAGGTTAGGAAGGCTGCCCCTGTGTCTTCAGAACTGGGAAAGGGCCAGGCTCATGCCCGGATGCGGTTGCAGGGCCAGACCTCAGTCAGGAGTCGCCCCCCCACTTAAAGGTGATTCTTCCCCATTACAGTCAGCATCACGTGAGCCTCCTCCGGAGACTTGATTCGGAGGGCTCTTCCTTTTTTCCTCTTTTCCTAAGGATCCAGCCTGGAGCTAGAAAGGCTGGAGGCCAGCTATTCCAGCCTCTTCCTTCGGAAGAGCCGCGTGTCCCTGGAGCCACATCCTCTTTTAACGCGGAGGCACAAGGGGAGCCTGGGATCAGGCAGGTAGCAGGCTCCGCAGGGAGAAAGTTGTACACCACTGGACTTTACAAGTATCCTTCCGACTTCTCACATCTGCTCTAGCAAACTGAGGCATGAGTGGGCTGACTTCTGAGAAACCACTCAAGGGACTCTAGACACTCATGAGCAACTAGGAGAAATGACAGGAAGAACCAGAGCTCAGGCACCTAGACCTGCCAGCTCAACCCTGGGAAAAATCAGGAAAGCCAGTAATCCAAACATGCCCAAAAGGAGGTTATGCCTCAACTGAGAGCAACCGATACCTAATGGGCTACTTGAAACAGGCTGAAAGCTAATAGTTGCTCAGCAAACCCTGGATTCTAGACACTCAACGTGTTCCTGCTAAACAAATCACTCTCCATATAGCAAACAATTAATCTGGAACGATTTACTGCACTAGAACTTAAATTTCATACTCTCTAAAGTAGCTGTAAAGCAATTATCAGGTTGCTTTTCACTCACAAGAATAACTTGTTTCCCTTGAAGTTAGATTGAGGGAAACTGTAAAATAAAAATTAGAATTTGATCACTGACAAAGTCATAAAATTAAATGACTGTTTCTAGTGGCAAATATGCTTTCATTACCTTAATTAAAGCAAGACAGTCAGTCCTCTCTCATTGCACATCCACTTTGGAGTCATGGAGTGGACTGGTGATCAGACAAATCAACCTTTAAATGGGGCCAAGTTTTTCCAGTACATTAGTTTGTGTTCCAGTGCATAAACCAAGCTTGCATGTGGCTTTGACCTTTGGTGCAAATGAAGTTTGGAGCACAACCCAACTGCTGATGTGGTTTTGCTAGAGCATCCTAAAAGACCCCAAGTTCTAGGAAGGATTTTGAACACAGAGACATCTTTTAACATGTGATGCTTTCAAAGCTGGCTGAGTTCTATGTACATCTTTAAAATCTGCCACATGATTCCACACTGAAAGTTGGAACCTGTATAATTAATGGTTATCAGAGAGTTCTTATGAAATCTATCTAGTTTTTATAAGTGACTTGATAGTAAGTAATATCTATTTAGTATATTTGAGGTAGGCACCAGTTGTTGACAAAGTTTATCACACATTAGTGATATAGAAAGACAATTTTGTCAATAAAACAGCATCATTTAGATATTTTAGAGTTCAGTTTATAATCCTAACCCCAACCTTATAATAAGTTAACTTGTAAATATGGTTTAAATGCAGACACCAGATGAACATAATCCAGTACCAGACATTCAATATCTTCTCATTTCCCAGATATGCCCAACTATTACCTTCCTGTTACTGACCCCTTGGTCTATAATATCCTGCACCCTGGACCCCCAAAACACCTAGCTTTTAAAGCATCTATTAGTAATCTCTCCTCGTTAGGTGTGTCACTATATTTTAGGAAAACTGTGTTTTGTAGGGCCCTCCTCAGTAGTTGAGAGCTCCTGCAGTATAGGGACTTCATCTTATTTTCCTTTGAAACCACAGGGCCTAGCACGAGGGCTGGTCTATAGACTATGCTCAGAAATGTTTGTTCAATGAATGAATGAATACATGAATGAAATATTTTATTGTATTGAGTCATTCTGATTTTCTTTTCAAATAGGATATGTGATAAACAAAAGTTACTTTGAAAATTTATTTACCAAATATACTTTTCTACATCTATGACCGTCAGTTTTTAAAATAGGACATAGTTTTAAAATTCTGATCATTATAGGGACCCACCTTTGAACTTGGTTGACTTTTCTCAGAAACAGAAATACTCAGAACAGGAAGAGGCAAAGAGATCAAATTTTGTTTTCTTTTTTAGTAAGATGAATTATTTACAGAAAACTGCAAGAAGGCATAGCAAGCATCTAACAAATGTAGCTGCTCTAACTATTTATATTAAATATAGCATTATAAAGTTCTTATTTTCTTCCAAATTTTTTCTGTACTTTTAACGGTAAGACATGTAGAATTTAAGATGACCGTTTTTCATTTCTTTAAGACAAGGCTTCAGCTGGTACTGGGGAAACAATCTCTGTTTGTTCCTGTCTGCTCAGGAGGACTGTTTCTAATTGATCTGGCATGGAATTTACTTGGAGATGTGTATGTTCCAACCGAAGCACAGAGCCTGTATGCTTTGTAAAGTGATAACCATATGGGCCTTATTTGAAACATTTGAGGATTTTTGACATTAACCTGGGTTAAATTGAGCTATAAATTCAACTCAAATATATACGTCCTGACAAATTCATCATCACTTTGGATAGATTCAATCCATGCTCCCCTCAGATTAATAAAGTCAATGACTGCTGATCACAAATGCAAAGGTTCACTGTGATAAAGTACCATAATGTTGTACTTTGCACTGTTTAAATGCAAATTGCCCATATTAAGCAGACATTTTCTACTGTTATCACTTTCAGTAGAATGGAAATGTTTAAAAATGATCTCTAGGTAAAGGAAAGGATATATAGTCAAGTCTATTTCCTCTTACACTATTTTCAAGTGCACTTCACGATCATCATTTAGATTTAATTAAACGACTCAGCTAAGCTAAAAAGCAAAGCGGCTGGAAGTTACCACTTAGAGAAACATTCAAGAATCATACAAAAATAATGTATTTACTAGTTTTCATTAGGGATAAAAATACATCAGAATTCTGTAACTCCTTTCCCCTATTTCTGAATATTAAATTTAGAGCTTACACTTTGTTACAGATAATAGTACTAAGTTATGGGTGTTGATGGTCCTTTCCTTGCAGCTTTAAATTGCCTTGAAAAAGATACAGTTTCTTTAATTAAAAAAGCTGCATAGAACTAATCCCTCTAGCTGAAAAAAGAAAAGTTTTAAGCAATCTCTTTCTGCTCGGAGAGAGAAAGGCAGACAATACCATAACAGATCAGAAACATAAGCTATAGTATGCAGCCAGGAGCACAGCAGGGAACTGAATACTGCTCCGACTGTGTCATTTTTTAATCCTCCATCCCAGTTTTCCCCGTCTGACCTCATGCTGAGATGAAGTTATCACAGAAGACAGCTTTACTCTCACCAATGAATCCAACCCTGGATCTGTATTATCCTCAGCAGATCAAAACACCGCTTTCATCAAATAGCATTATCTGCATAAAAGGCATGCAATTGCCCGATAATTTCACCCAAACTATGCTATTCATTTAAAGGACAAGAAGAGAAATGTAATTCATTCCTTTTGGGGGGTGGTAGAGAAAAGTGAGACTTGGGGAGAGACAGAGACTGGAAAAGCCAACTTATCCTCCTCTACTCATGGGAACTTTTCTGTTTTTAACACAAAATCCCAAGAAGGGGTCCATTTAAAAGTTCCCCTTCTCCTGGGCTTTAAGATTAATTGTTGGAGCAATTTGGTGCAGTTTGAGTGACAAAAGTGCAAGTTGTGTAGAAAACTGGCAATAAGAAATTACAAAGCTTACTGATGTCATTATCCATGCTTCCATGAACCCCAATAAAAACATCATATCCAGTAAAATTGGAGAAGCGTAAGAATTAGCTGAACAGTTGGATGAATTTTAACACAGCGTAGGATGTAGGCAGATACTTATTGGAAGATCTTTCTCTGCTTAAGAGAAGTTTGAATTTTTACAGTGGGAAAACAAAGACCAATTCCACAATTTTGAATTGATACTTTGATGATTGTTTAAGAAATCTTAGTAGCAAAGACTAGCTCCTTTTTTTTTTTTAATTTAAAAAACACTTTAGCTTCCTTCAAATTTTCCTTTCCATCTCATGTTTAAACAGTTCTCATTTGCATTGCAGATTGTGTAAGCTGTTATAATGGACTTCTCTTCAATGGACCCTAACTCTTTAGTGAATGACATCAGTTGTTTTGCTCAAGGTATCATGGTAGGTTAGAGCAATCAGACAGAACCATTTCTGTCCAGTAGAAGGAATTACTGAGAAGCACTAAAACTCCTGTACGGCTGTGGGTGACCTATTAGGCATATGTTAATGTCCTTATGATATGCATTAATCACCATAATTTTAGAGATTTACCTTGAAAATGTAAATTCTATTTTCAGCACTTTCATGATTTATTATATAAACTGACCAACTGGGCAAGAAATCCAGCTTAATCCCTATTCTGCCGTCACCCAGACAACATCTACCCACAAAAATGTGTAGGACAATCAGAACTGCTTGAAAAAAAGAATAACATTACCATGCTTCACATCAGTGGCCAGCAATACTCCTGGAAAACCATGAGACAGGTAAAGGAACAAAAACTTTTCCCTTGAAAGAAAGATATTGGTTGTAAGAGAAATTAATCATGGCATGATTATTGGCCCTCATTGATATTTTAATTACATTATGTGTATTCTCGAAAGCATTAAACTAGAATAAATAGACTTTTTCTCCATCCCACTTTCCTGAAACTACTACTTATTATTGAAATGCTCCAAGGCTAAAATTCTATGTAGATATATAGTCTGTTTAGTAGCAAAGTTCAAATTCATGTTTCCAAAATATAGCTTCCTGACAAAGAAATTATCTTAAATTTAATATGATTAAGCACTAAGCTGTGGAATTTCCTTGAATTTAGTGACAGCACTATTTTCATGTCAAATTTGATTAGAAGAACCAGCTTTCAGAGTGAACTGTTTAAAATCCCAAATCATTAACAGATTACTTAGGGTTCAGTCTCACAAAACTTCTTGTCTGAAATACCAACTAAAGGTACATAAGCAGAGATGGGTTTCACATTTGCCTACATATGTTTAGATGCAGCTGCTTTAGAAGTCACAGATTTATCTGAAGATGCCAGGAAGAAAAGACATTTGTATCCTCAGTATTCCTGGTAATCTCACCAGCACATTTATGATGTAATTCAGGCTCATACAAAATATTGTTTCAAATTATCATGGATCAATACACCCATCTGAAATGAACATAGTGCCAGAAACAACTTCCTCAAGAATTAGAAATTTTAAATACAAGATTTTGATATTTTATTTCTTCTTTGCTGTCACTCCAAACCTATGTTTGACTCATAACTGATTTCTCTAAGAGACTACACTGCATCATCCATATATTCTGATTTCAGTTACCAGGGTTAGTGTTTTGAAGGCTAAACCATCATCTTCACAGATCATGGAACTGTTTGTCTAAAGAAGATACCAAACTATCATTCCTCTCAGAATAAAGCCTTCTCAAATTGGGCAGGCAAAGGTATGTATCTATAGTGATATTATAGGTCCAGCTGTTCACTTGCCTAAAACTTTGGTCTATTTCCAGAATGTTAAGACAGCAAACCCTAATTTGCTCTGTAATGTGATAAATTCTCTCTATATAAGAATTGTAGACAAAAGACCACAAAATGTCCAAAGACTCAGGAATAAAGCAAGCTCCTGTTATATGGTCTGATTTTTATTTTCTCTGGTGAGGATATAGCTTCCGGTTTTGTTTGTTTAGGGGCAAATGTAAGAAGGCAGGCATTTCTAGAAGAAGTGGGAAAGAAGATTCTGTTTGGGGCAAAGGAAGCACCCAAAATCTTTCCGTGTTTACCTAACACTTTTTTCCTAGCCCTAACTTCCAAATCCAGCACTTTTAATCCATGAAATCTATGAAAGACCAGGATTCACCTTCCCCTCTTTTATCCTTGGATAAGATATCTAGGAGGGAAAAAAAGTAGGCCATCAGAAGATTATGTGCTAAGAGGGTGTGAAGTGGGAGGAAATTGGCAGAGAGAGCATCTGAGTTAGGGAAAGGGCAGGGAGAACAAGTGTAAACTGAAGATAGACTGAGGGGACGCTGAAAGGAAGAGGGCATGCACGAGAGATTCCTAGGTTAGAGCCCTGATGTTTGCACAGTTATCTTTTGTCTCTCAGTCTACAATGATCAGAGAGTACTGGAATCTTGCCTTAAGAGTGTATGTACAGTGTTACTTACAAACTAGGTTTAAACCAGGCTGTTTTATAGGTAATATTTATTTTTGAACTTACTAGCAATCAACCTATATACATTTTAAAAAAGATTTTGATAATAAAGAGGTTCTTTGTTCAAATTTGAAGATTATCTTGTTAGAAAACAGGCTGTTAAAAACCAGGTCAAGTTTTAAAATGGCAACCTTTAGACCACCTCTCTTAGAATCATTGGGGGTTGGCACTTTAAGTAAACATATATTCCTGGGCCCCACCAAGGCAGTAGGAAATCAGAATCCCTAGGAACAGAACCAATACTTTAGCATTTTAAATAACTCTTCCAGAACATTCGTATGCACAGGAAATTTTGAGAAGTATTGCCCTGGGCTAAATATTTTACATAGAGTAAATAGATATTTCAGATTTTAGCATTTCCTTGTTAAAGGAAAAGTGTTGCAAATTAATCTAGTTGAATTATTTTCAAACGTCACACAATCCCACTTAAGGAAGGAACCAAGACTTAAAAATGAAGAGGATGAAAATATCCACCTGAAGAAATTCCAGCTGAAAACTTCATGGCACTTCGAAATCAGATCTTAAATCATTCTGCTAAGAGTAGCACAATCAATAAGTTATAAACTGAGATAGCATTTTCTATATATTTAATAGTTGTATCACTGTATACAGATTTTTGCTGACTATATTGTTCAGTATTACATATATGATTCTAAAATTATATAGATTTTGAAATGAACCTTTAAATATATATTAGTTCTGTTTATTATCAGATGAGAATTTGTGTGAAATAGAACAGGAAGTGGGTTAATAGAAATTCAGAATAAATATATTAAAAATAAGGAGCTTTATCTGGAAGCTAGATATTTACAGGTCATCATTCCACAGTATTTCTAGGACATTTCTTCAAAGTCCGTATTGCTCATGCCACAAGCGTGCACTTTTAACATGAACTATCATCACTACCTTGCCATTGTCACTTTCTTCTTTTGCAATTACTTGTCTCTGAACAGTGTGGTACTGTGGGTTGAACCAAGGGCCTTATACATGCTACACAAGTGTCCTACTACAGAGCTACACTCCCAGCCCTAGGATGTATTATACAATTATGTTTAGGGATGTGATTTTATTTTCCCTTATGTTGTAGACTTAAAGTCTTTAATACGAATAATGAGGAAAATATTCAAGTAAGTTTATGTTGTTTTGACTACTGTAATTACTACTAATGTATCTGCTCCTTATCCAAGTCTTCCTCCTCCTGACTTACCTGGCCTGAATGAGTTCTTGCAGGTGGTGTGGCCGGTGTATAACATGCCTTCTTCTCATGCCAATTCTCACAATTTCAAAATACTATTATTTTCTAGGTCATAAAATCCAGAAGATAGAAATGTAATTTATCCAATGTCAGTGGAAGAGCTAGATCAATGACTTTGATTCCAAAATAGAAACTTTTATGCATATTTCTGAGAGGTTTAGGAACTGTTCTGATGATATGTTAGTTTTCAGATATATAAATTCATACACAGAAACACAAACTAGAGTTTAATGACAGACTAATACCTCTGAAATGCACACACACACAAACATGCACACACACACTTCTCATGAAAATTTCATGAAAAACTTTTTTGTTGTTTGAGTCTGTTTTTAAGAATAATTATATCATTTGAAAAAAATTAAATATGACAAAACTTTAGGTCCTACTATATCACAACAAGATCACCTGTCTTTATTTTAAGTGTTATATAGATTTATAACAAAATTGCCTCCAGTATAATTCCTAATTCCTTTATCTATTGCTCTAAGCTTATTGCTACACTCAGCACATATTTTTAAATGATAGTCTAAGGCTACACTTACAGATGATTTCAGCTCCAGAATGATAATTCTATCTTTAAGATAAATCTATGCAGGATACAGTAAAATCACTGTTTTAAGGGCTGGCTATAGGTTGGAGATGATAAACATTTGTCACTTTGGTAAAAAATTTTCTAGGAAGACTAAAATTTCACCAATATCTGTTAGCTTGTAGAATTTGGTAATCCTCTTTAAAGCACAAGGAAATTTAACAGGGTGAATTGTGAGCTTGCTATTACTCGAAATTACAAATCATTGAAAAACTGTCCATGAGAACACCTTAGGGAGTCAATGTGGATAATAATGGTTTATGTGTGGTTGCAAAACAATAATGAACCTGTCTAATCAATTGTTCTGAATAGCAATAGATCATAGTGGAAGGAAAAATACACATCCTTATTGACCCCTTGTGCATTCTGTAACATTTCATTCTTGGGACTTTTGAATGGTTTCCTTTTACATCTGATCATGCAGTGGCAAATTTCCCCAAAATGATTACTCATAACTCTTCCCAAAGGCAGAACTTAACATAAATAAATGAAATCAGAACAGAAAATAATCCCATTATTTTTGCTTCTTTTAGAAGTACATGATTGATAATAATGCTAACATCAAATCTAAATTAATATAAAATAAATCATAATTATGGGAAAGTTTTTTTTTGTTGAGGATTTAGAATTAGTGAAAGAATGGACTTATATTCATAAATAGGAAGAGAAATGAACTACAGCCTCATCTCACTTTACCCAATTAGGTTTATGCTCCTAATGGATGTGTATTAGTATAGCCAAATATATTTTGCTGTGACATGCAATGACTGATAACCTGCTAAATGATTGATTGTACTGGGCACATTAATTTTACATGTACGGACATGCCATATGCTCAGGGTTAAACTGTAGGAAGCAGTTCTTCTGTCTGCTCCTCACTTCACCAAATCCCAAAACTTAGATTTTGCTCTTAGTTAACATGGTTCATATCATAACTACAGAAATAAACAGATTCAATAAATATGCAGGTGACCTAGCCAAAAATTCACTTGTTATATTAGGGATAATTATCATCACCAGTAAACTGAACCCTTTGTCAAATAACAATTTCATTTCATTTTGGTATTGAAACTGCTGCGCAAGTGATAGGAAGCCCTCTGTGTACATGCTGATCACAGATATGGTGAGCATCAGATGAGACAGCATTTTAAAACTTTAAGGGATTAGCATTCATTAGTAGTATATTTTATTTACCTAACCATTGAGTGATCTTTAATTCTACTCATGTAGTGAAAGTCACCATACAGTATTTTAGTCATAGGCTTAGCTAATAATTTGTGTAGCGTGATGCTATAGTCTTGAAGCTTTGTCTTAATCATAAAATATATTAAGTACCACCTGTACAGATCTAAAAGTGAGAAAGAAAAGCATAGGATTAATAAACTGTTCTTGTCTTCTTGTGGTAATTTATTATGCTGAGCCACTATACTTATTCAACAAATACTTCTTTTAGTTGGTGATGAAAATCTGTAAGCTGTCTGAGTTTAATGTTCTGAGGAAGTAGGCGTCTCAAAAAGTAGCCTACTAGTGGTGTTATGTGAACCTTTAATTTATTACACTGTTACTTACGCATGAGGTACAACATTTTGGTGACTATTAACACTGTATGACTTGGTATTAATGTGCTACAAAAAGATATGTGATTTGAATGTGTATAAATTTGATCCACTTAATCTTACTAGTGCTGATGTGCTATAGATTTCTTTTCTGTTTTCAAATTTTGGTGAGAGTACCACTAATGGAATTTTTCATATTTATGTATAAAAACCACTCAGTGTAATTATTTTAACTCAATGAAATCTTTATTCAGAAATGCTGTCATTTCTTTAATTTTTGATACTAAATTGTGCTCACATACAAAATTCTAGATTTCAAGGAAATTACACATTATATTGTGGTTATTATTTCTGAAAGCATTCTTTCTGTAAAGTATGCTTATGAAAAAAGTTTATTTTGCTTAGCTTTAGATAAAGAAAATGCAGTCTAATTTGGAGTGGTGAACTATCCTGATTATGGTGCTCGCTTCGGCAGCACATATACTATCCTGATTATGTTTTGCTTTCCTTGTAGTCTTTTGACTAGATTAGAAATTTTAGAAAAGCAACAATACTAGTGTACACAATATGGATTTGTATAGTTGAAATAGCACCTCTAACACACACACACACATACACACACATGCATGTGTGCTGTATATTTCCTAATATCATTTTATAGCTTCACTTTATTATAGTTAAAGTAGACTAAGAGTCTCTGAGAACATATAATCTTAAGGAAGATGCTTTTAAAATCATACAAGTGAAAATTTACTTTCTTTTTCTATATTATTTACTTAGTGTGTATTTATACTAATAACCCATGCAATATAGAAAACTTTTAATCTGATTGCTTGTGTATCATTTATCAAATGACATTTCAATAATGTAAAGCACAAAACTAACATCTACATAGAATTTATTCTTGATTACTGTTTTCTAATTATCTATCCTTTTATAACTACAGGTTTTAATTTATTTTCCTTAAAGTATGACTTATTGAATTCTTTCAAAGTGGTTCTGCTGATTTGTTTAGTAATTTAAGTTATTATGATTTATAACCTCCTGATCATGTATAATATTTCAACTTTTAGATTTGTAACTCTTATTTATTCAAGCAGCAAGAATTCTGGAGAGAGAATTCTGATTAGTATTCGACAGTACACCTTTGTGATACTTAAAATAACTTATCTCCATGTTTTCCTTTTCTTTGTATGATACATTATGGAATATAAATAGATTGTCTACGTAACATAAATATTCTCAGTTAAATATACTTAGATGATAATTCAAATTATTAATACTAACAATTTAGCCATTGCTTACTTTTTTGACAGTGTACACACAAAATTTTTAAACATGATATTTAGTATATGAATTCAAGCTGACATAATAGTTATATAGTTTTTACAGTGTTAGCTGTCTGTCATCTCAGAATATGATCTTTATTCCTCATTTCCAGATGCTTTGTTGCCAAAGATCTTTCTAGATGGCCTCAAATTAAGGCATTTTTCTCTCCTATGACCTGCTATAATTTTTTTTGTAATTTGAATAATTGGGATGACAGAATTAATTTGAGTATGAAAATATGAGGGAAAATGGTCCATTACATTTTCCTCAAATTAATTGTCAAATTTGTGAAACTGGATAGGAAGAGTAAGCCAAAATTTATAATGTCATATTAAAGCTAATTTCTTGAGTTTTTCAAAGGTTTAACATGGTGATGACAGTGAAAGGGAAAGTAACAATTATTACTTGATAATCCATTCAGAATAAGAGCATATTCAATTCAAAGTGTATGTGCTAGGTGAGGATTTCCAGAATTTCAGATTTACTCCATCTATTCTTGGTGTTATATTACAGAGCAGTGTGGGGACAGACCTACAGAAAAAGAACAGTAAGCTGGTAATGAATGATTTGCCTTAAATAAAATTTGAATCTCAGTACAGAAAGGGGAGCAGTAAAAGTTACATTTACAATTGTTAAAAAAGAAACAAGTACAAAAAAACTTAAATTTTATTAATAACTCTTCTGCTAATAGCATAACTACAGGTGATACTTAGAAATACTGATAATGGTAAAAAGGTAACATTTATTACAATAAAGAAAAATCCTATTAAAGGGGTGTTTCTGAGTTGTTTTCCTATTAAATGGCGTTTTTGAAAAAAAGACATATGAATAGTAGTATTTGTTAATGTGAACTGATGAACTATATTATAAGATATTATATTACTAAACAAACCTATAATTCTTCATAACATACATTACTAGTTTTGTAGTCACTGTAATATACATTAACTTTCTGCTTAAAGTTGCTTAAACTTCCTAGAAACAAATTAATATTTTCACTTAAGGCAAATATTCATTTAATAACTTACATTTGATTTATTCTACAGAACCCCCTTAATTTACATTCCATTCCCTTAATATCCAAATTTGGTCACAGTAAATACACTTTTTTTAAAAATACACTTTAGCACAAGAAAACTGACAAAGAGAAACAAGAATATTGCAATGTTTTTCACCCCACGTTAATCTCCTTTTCAGAGTATCCTATGTCGCATGCTATATAAACTATATAATATTATTTAAAACAAAATTTTAAAACCATTGCTTACTTGATAAGTTCATTTTTGAGAAAGTATTTTCAGTAAACTTTGTCCTACTCCAAGAGAACAGAGCTCCTTTTAAAAATGCAGCAAATAGTTTCAGCATGATCTTTTCCTTTATGTTTTATTTAAAATGTTAATGGAGTAAATCCACAATTCACATAATTTATTTTGAAACACTTTTGTTCAGAATAATGCATTGTAAGAACAGTGATATACAGGCAAGTTCCCTTAAAGAACATGCATCAATTCAGTTCTCTTTTGAAGCATATTGCAAATGCCCTCTAACAGGGCACAGCAACATTACATAAATCATCTTATATGAAAAATTAACATGACATCAAATATTTATAAATATTAATGTGTATGTTAATATAACCAAAGCTGTAACAAACAATCATAACCTTGCCAAGTTTCCTAGGACAGGCGCTGCTGATAATGATATCCATTATCTCTGGAGGAACGCACAATTATGAAAGTTATACACAGGATGCTATGTTCTTGGGTGCTTTTAAATTTATCCATTAAACGTCTGCCATATGTATAATATTAACCCTTTATACATATATTCTTAAGAAACATAAAGACAGATCTTTCAGATATATTTTTAAAATTATTTTTATTTAATTGTTTATGTGGAAAAGCCCCAATTTTTAAAACATACCTTTATGCATAATTGGAATATATAGTGTTCTACAAATAAATTTTTTAGGGTTGGTCTCATGAACATATGCTAAATAATATGCATTTATATGAATATATGTTTCACCTTACCAAAGAACACCACATTTTTTAGTGGTAGATTGGTGACTTGTAACTATGAAACCTAGTATGTTATTCTGTCTCCACACTCCCAGGAAATGGTCTGTGTTGAGGATTGTGTGGGGGTGTGGGCTGCTTGGACTTGCCTGGACTCGTAGGTTCAAGTCCATAGGTAAAGCTTTTGATCAGACATTACGGGAAAACAGATCGCAGACCTGGTCAGCCAGCCAAAGTTTTGTTTGGGGTTCTTTTTTGAAAATGTAGTTCTTTGGGCAGGCAAAAAATTTTGTCAATGAATGCTAAAAGTAAGGTGATCCAAAAGGAAGAAAAAGGTCACCATTTCATATATGTGCATATGCTCAGGCAAATCTAGTTCAGAATCCAACAAGTTTTCATGGGCAAAACGAGAAGATAGTGTTACTAGAAGACAAAGGTACTTTTGTACTGAAGATGTTTTGCTTCAACAAAAGAGAGCTCACTAAGAAACATTATGAACCATCTGTCTAACTCTGCTCCCAGGCCAGAACGTTCTTTATTATAAAACGCCACACTTCCACTTCCAATCTCACTACTTGCTGTTGGTGTGTGGTCCTCCTTTATCTACAAAAGATGCCTTCCAGGAGCCCCAGTGGAAGCCGGGAACTGCAGGCAGTACCAAACTCTGTATATGCTTTTCCCCCTATTTTATACCTATCTGCCTATAATAAAGCTTAAATATAAATTAGACACAGTAAGAGATTAACAATAGCAACTAATAATAAAATAAAATAAATTATAACAATATGCTGTAATCAAAGATATGCAAATATGGTCCCTCTCAAAATATCCTGCTGTACTGTACTTACCTGCCTACCCTTCTCTTGGGATGATGTGAGATAATACAATTGCTACCCAATGAGGGAGAATCATTTGTTTTGGATGATCACGATCATCACCCAGCCATGGGGACGTGGGTGGATGTGGGTGGATGACAAGAGCATTTCTGCTTAGCACTCTCAGACTCTAGTGGACTACAGGTACCTGTAACCACAGAAAGTGACAGTATGGAGAATGAGCAGCTACTGTATTAGACTCTGCTGAGAATCTGCTCTGTGCCACTGCTGAGTGGGTGTGGGACCAGCGCTGGGTGTGGTGGAGGACCATGACCCTTTCCACTTTAAAAGATTTTTGTACATCTGGATCTTCCATTGACTTTAAGACAATGCTGATTCAATCTATTTTATTTTCTGAAAAAACTAAACATGGAATGAGTAATGTCTCGAGTGATCAAAAAATGCCACTCAAAAACATATTCCAAGTAGAGATTCATTTTATTGAAAATCTTTAAAAATATAATAGACTTTAGGAGGGATGTTAACCCTAATACACATCTCAGTATTAATTATTTTAATCAGATGAGAGAGCAATACGTAACTAGTACCAATTTTAAGTGAGTCAGAATTTAAATGGGATACAAAAAAGGGTGAATTTGTAGACTACAGGTTACTTTGTTAAGAATATATTTTAGATATAGCTTTCACATCACCCAAAATGTGTCATTATATTTTGCTGCCATGAATTTTCTCCTCTCATCTATAGTTTATTTTTGGCACCTAATGAATCATTCCATAATCTCAAATATATAATTTCTTTTACCTAAACAAAAAAATACCCTCTCTTAATTTCTCTGCCAGCTGCTATCTCTTGCACTTTGTTTAACAGAAATTGTTTCCTTTAGGAAAATTACTGAGAGTGTTACCTGTATTGAATGCCTCCAAACATTCTCCTTCCCAGTGCCCCACCCCACTGTGATTTCACAGAGAAACCACTCTTGCTAAGGTAGTCAAGATCTCCACGTTGTTAAATTCCAAAGTCAGCACTCCACCTTCCTTATGAATGCATTAACTGCATCTGACACAGTTTATCATTGCCTTGTCTTTGATATGCATTACTTTATTTGGTTTTCAGGACAACTCTCCTAATTTTTCTTTTCCTTCACTGCCCGGTCCCTCTCAGCTCCCTTCTTTAGTTCCCTCTTTTTTTTATATTTTTGAGACAGGGTCTCGCTATACAGTTCAGGTTGGCCTTGAGCTCACTTTGTAGCCCAGGCTGGTCTTGAACTTGCAGCAATCTTCCCACCTCAGCCTCTTAAGTGCTAGCATTACAGGGGTGTGCCACCATGGCTGGTTTAAACTTTTTCCTGCCTTCTTACTATTGGAGGGTGCTGGTGCTCAGTCTTTGGTCTGTTTTCTTTGCCTTGGTGAAGACTCACTCCATGGGTGAATTCTCTATTCTTATGGCTTTAAGAGTCACTAATAAGCTGACATCTCCCATATCTCTACTGCTAGTTCAGACCTCTTTCCTTTCTCCCCTTCAAATGCTCACATACAGTTACGTATTCAACATTTTTACTTGATTTTTTCTGGGTAATTTCCAATAAATATCTGCAAAACAGAACACCTGAACTTTAAAATTTACTCATTCTGCGGTCGTTCCTGTTTCAATCAATGGTAGCTTCAACAGTTACTCGAGCCAAAGCCCTGGGGTCCTGTTTGATTCTGCTCTTTTGTTCTCTCTATCCCCTCCTCCGATCAATTAGGTAAAGTATACCTGGCATCTGACATATTCTATAGCTATTCTATAGCTATCCCGGTCTACCATCATCTTTTGTCTACATTATTGTGATAGCCTCCTACCTATTCTCCTTATATCTATACTTGCTCCCTTGCTATTACACATTCTGTGTCCAGCAGCCAGAGAGAACTTCTGAAAATTTAAGTCAGATCATATCATGCCTTTGATCAAAATCCCGTAAGGCCTCCATGTCTCACTGGCAAGCAATGGCCATAGTCCAGTAATGACTGTCTGGGCCCCGCATGATCTAATTCCCCATTGCCTCTCTGACCTCATTTCTTCCATTCTTGTCTCCCTCCTTTGTGATCAATCTGGGCTCCTTTCTCGTCCTTGAACACATTATGTTCAGCGCTGGATATTCTTTTGCTGGGAACCCACTGGACTAACTTCTTCACTTCTTTCTATTACTTCCTTGATGTCTTTATTCACATTTCTTTTGCTCAATGAAGCTTCATTTTCCCACCTTATTGCAAATTGCAAATGATACTTTTCCCAATCATCGGTACCTCAATTCTACTTGCCTGGTCTGTTGTATATATATTTTTCATGGCTCTTATGGTTTCACATTCTAGATAATTTACTTGTTATAAATAACATATGTGCACCTGTGCATGCAGGCATTCATATACACACAAACACATACTCATACAGGTCTGTTTACTTATTTTTAGGTCATTTTCCACAGGGATGTATCTCTGGGGGCAGAGTCTTCATTATGTTTGCTGGTGTATCCTATACACCCTGAATTGAGGTTGGCATTAAAGCAGGTGTACAATAAGAACTTGCTGAATAAATATTGTACAAGCTGAAGAGAATAATCACAACGAAGGGGCGACAAAGTGTGAAAGCTAGAGAAAGGAGGTGAGAGGATAATACATAAAACTAACTGCTACGGTCAGTTGTGACCAATGCTGCCTCTAGTGGCCTGCCTTTGAATAAGGATTGGAGAAACTCTGAAAACATCAATAACCTTAACCTCCTCCCCGTGAATCCATCTCCTCAAAAGGACAAGCACTACAGAGCCCCCCATGCTCAGGTCCCTGCTTTCTCATTGAGTTCCCAAACCTCCCTTCAAGGAGTATACGAGGTAAGGGGAAAGAGGATATGTGTGTGTGTGTGAGCACGTGCGCGCGTGTGTTTGAGAAGAAAAAACTGTCACTTCATCTAAAAACTAAGTGCTGACCCACAGTTTCCAGTCTTGTATGTATGTAGTTATTAAGTAAAATTTGTTACAGTAAAAGACAGTGCCATTAATCCCCCTCAAAATACTCCTCCTTGACTCAAATACACCTATCCCATCATTCTTGCCCCTCTTAGAAACAGTTCTGGGAGTCCTCTTTTGGGATTGTCTTTATGAGGAGTTATCAATAATATGGTGAATGTTACCGCGGTATACCATCCAACGGAAAGGTGGACTTATAAAAATATTACAGTGTGACATATCCTCATTCAACTTATTTACTGGCTCTAGTACCATGCAACTTCTGGCTGCTCCACAAGGTCAAAATGACCACGAAAGGTGAACATTTTGAATCAATTCGAACACTGAGGCACTCTGTAAATAACAACACTCATGAAAGGGGACTTTCCAAAACGGCTTCAGAGGGTGGCAAGAACAGGGGGATAAATGTATTGGAAGCAAGGAGGGATATTTTGAGGAGGGTTAATGGCAATGTGTCTTTTACTGTGACAAAATTTTAAAGGCTAATCATTACTATATGTGATAATCTCATCTTGTTAGAAGACAAGAAGTGTTTACTCTCTTCTAATAACTAGTTAAAAAAACTGAACAAACATAAACATGAACAACTCTTTTTAGGTCTGTCAGCGAAGTGGGATTTTAGGGTCAGCTACTCTTCCAAAACTGGGAGAGACATGGGCATTGGTGTTAGCTGATGGCTGACTGTCCCTCAGACAGAGGGCTTCTATCTAAAACATAGAAAGAATTAAAACATATCAGCCCTTCCAAATTCAAAGACCCAATCCAAAAATGGGCAGCTGAGATGAATACACACTTCTCAGACAAGGAGATACAAATGGCAAATAAATACATGAGAAAATGTTCAACATCATTAGTCATACGAGAGATGCAAATTAAAACAACGCTGAGATTCCACCTTACCCCAGTAAGAATGGCTAGCATTAAGAAATCAACTAATAACAAATGCTGGCAAGGCTGTGGAGAAATAGGAACTCTTTTCCACTGCTGGTGGGAATGCAGACTGGTGGAACCACTGTGGAAATCAGTTTGGAGATTCCTCCGAAAACTAGGTCTAGAGGTCCCACCCAACCCAGCTATTCCCCTTCTGGGTATTTTCCCAGAAGATCTCAAAACATCATATCACAGTGATATATGTGCACCTCTGTTCATAGCAGCACAATTTGTAATTGTGAAATTGTGGAAGCAACACAAATGTCCATCCACTGAGAATTGGATAAGAAAATTGTGGTACTTTTATATAATGGAATATTACTCAGCTGTAAAGAAAGATAAACTCGAGGCTTTTATAGGTAAATGGTCACAACTAGAGACCATACTCATAAGTGAAATAAATCAGACCTGCATGTGCAAGCACCGCATTGTCTCACTAGTGTAAAACCTGAAAGAGTTAATTTCAACTAGGAGGTATGATAAACATTGTGAAACGATAGGAAAGCACTCAAGGGTAAAGGGCACCTGGGATGTGGGAAAAGAGAATGGAAAGAAGGAGAAATTTTGTATGTATGTATATACAGGATAGTTAACATAGTTGTTGTACTGTCTTCTATTTCTTTGCTGAAAAAAACTGTCAATGAGTCCTTGATTGATCAATATTGCATGTCTCTATCTGTTTTCATGAGAAACCACTTTGAAGATATCAATATGGAATACAAGAAGCATTGTTAATTTCTTACCACTTTGTTTGTAACTCTGTATTGTCTGTACTGTTCTTTTGCTATTTTGTAAATGGTTGTCTGTCTGTCAATGTTTTCCTCCTTTTATTTTTAAAATAAAAAAAAAAATTGGGAGAGACAGGCAGGCAGATGCAGAGAATCACAGTTTAGCAGAGCAGAATCCCAAGAGCCAAACATCTGCTTGAGCCAGTACCAGTGTAGGAGAGTTGAGCTGTGACTGATGAACTGCTCAGCAGGCTCAGAGTGGAGGAGATAGAGAGATATAAACCACAGGGGTCTCAGTCATGTTTTCTTATACTATTATGGGTGTCACCTCCAGGAGCTCTACCAAGTTCTCATGGTGACTATAGGAGAAATATCTATCCTGTTTCTGGCAGAAAGAGGGGAAAAGGAATCATTTTGAAATATACCAGAACATTCCGTTCTGCTTAACAGGGTCTGCCTTGGGGGAAACTGATTTAGTGGATCATAACCTGCTAGACTTGACCAGTGCCTAACCTACCTGAAGGACAGGAGTAGCCACCTCCGTCCCCCACTGGCCATCCTCTCATGAGGGAAGGGGTGGTGAGGAGCTAAGAAGCACTGATGAAGTTCACAGTCCAAGGCACAGACTCTCCAAAAAGCAGGCTTACTCATGGGACTCCAGAACATTTCTTCTCCCAAGACTTTCCTCTATATTACTAGCATCCAATTTTCTGCAGTTTTGTTGTTCCCAGTATATCTTATCTACCTTTGAACAAACCTACAGGACAATATCTAACACATTTTGCTCACAAGTGTGAACACCAGCATAAAAGTTTTCAAAAAAATTAGCAAGGCAAATCCAACAATGTATAAAAAGAAGTATACATCATATTCAATGGTACTTATTCCAGTTATTCAAGGATGGTTTAACAGTTGATGTCATTTATTATATCAATGAACTAAAGAAGAAAAAAAATCATATGATTATATCAATAGATGCAGAAAAGGCATCTGACAAAACCTAACACCTAGTTCATTTTTAAAACTCTCACTGGTTGGGCTGCCACAAACCTGTAATTGCAGCACTCTGGGAGACTGAGGTAGGAGGATCACAAGTTCAAGCTCACCCTAGGCAACCTAGGAGGTTCGTGAGACCAGGTCTCAAAATGAAAAGGGAAAAGGTCTGGGGATGTAACTCAGGGAGAACACCCTGTCTTCAATCCACAGTACCAAGTGAAACAAAATAAAAATACCTTCCAGTAAATTAGGAAGGGTAGGGAACTTTCTCAGCTCGATCAAGAATACCTACCAAAAATTATAGCCAACATTACACTTAGAAGTGAGAAACTTGAAGTTAATAAGATATATACAAGTGAGGAGTGAAAAAATAAAACTATCTTTGTTCACAGATGGCATAACTGTCACCAAAAAATTTGAAAGAATCTATGGGAAACTCCTGGAAACAGTAAGTGATGAAAACAAGGTTGTAAGAAACAAAGTTAGCGTGCGAAAACCAATTGCTTCCCTATATATTAGGAATTAACAAGTAGAATTTGAAATTAAAAGACATTATTACTTATAGTAATCCCCCAAAAGTGAAGTTCCTAGGCTAAAGCAAACATGATATAGGCAAGATATATATGAATAAAACTATAAAATTCTGATGAAAGATATCAAAGAATAAATGGACAAATATTTCATGTTCATAAGTAGGAAGACTTAATACTTAGAAGGTGTGAGTTCATCCCAACTTGATCTATAGATTCAGTTCAGCTCTGATGAAGACCTCAGCAAATTATTTTGTGCATATCAACAAAATGATTGCAAATTTTACATGGAGAGACAAAAGATCAAGAACAGTGAACTTGATATTAAAGAACAAAATCAGAGGAATGACATTATCCAGCTTCAAGTAGTACAGTGGAGCCCCAGTAAACAATACAGTGTGGCACTGCTGAAAGGATAGATAAATGGATTAGAGGGCCAGAAGAGACCCCAGAAATACACTCATATAGCTATAGACAGTAGAGGAGCAAAGACAATACAATGAAGATAAAATTAATAGTTTTTGAATATATGAACATCCACATATATTTTTTAAAGTGGACCTAGATACACCCTTCACAAAAATTAACTTAAAATGGATTTAAGACCTATGTGCAAAATGCAAACCTGTAAAACTCCTAAAAGATAGCATACAGGAAAACCCAGATGACCTTGGGTCTGGCAATGACTGCATACAACACCATCACCCATGCCTTTGCTGAAAACGGCTATCAAGAATCAACAATCTGGAATTCATAAAGTTTAAAAACTTCTCTGCAAAATAAAATGTCAAAAGTCACAAACTGGTGGAAGATGTTTGTGAAAGACACTTCTTATAAAGAATTGTTACCCAAATTAGAATACAAAATAGGGAATCAATCAACCTAATTAAAATATGGGCCAAAAATTTTAACAGTGAGCTCACAAAAGAAGATCTACAGATGACAAGTCAGTACATGAATGTGTTGAACAGCATGTGCCATTAGGGAATTGGAAATTAAAATAACAATGAAATCCTACTACGTGCCTCATAAAATAACCAAACTCCTGATCTCTGATAATACCAAATGTTGGTGAGGGTGTGGAACAATACAAACACTCATTTGTTTTAGGTGGGAATGCAAAAGAGCAAAGCACTTTGGAAAAGTTTGTCATTTTCTTACAAAGCACACTGTTACCATATGCAATCAACCTCTTTAATATTTATCCAAGCGAATTGAAATATAATGTCCAACAGCAACCTGCACAGACATATTTACAGCAGCTTTGTTCATGATTGCCAGAATTTGAGAACAACCAAAACATCCTTTAGGAGGTAAGTGGATAATTAAATGTGGCACGTCCAGGCAATGGACTATTACTCATTGCTAAAAAGAAAATGCAGTATGTACTACCAAGCCATAAAAAGACACGAAAAAAAAAAATTAAATACATACTACTCAGTGAAAGAAGCCAATCTGAATATACCTCATTCTATATGGTTTCAATTGTATGACTATCTGGAAAAGACAAAATTATAGTGAAAAGATAAAGATTGCTGTAGGTTTAGGGAAGGGAATAGGCAGTAAAATTACTCTGTGTGAGGCTAGAATGGTAGATACGTGTCATCATGGATTTGTCCAGACTCATTGAACATAAACATCAAGGAGGAGTCCTAATCTAAGCTAAGGACTTCAGATGCCAGTGTAGATTCATAAATGGCAGCAGAAACATCACTCTGCTGTGAGATATTGATTGTGTATGTGTGGGGTGGGAACAAGGATATATGGAAAGGCTTCATCCTTTTTGCTTAATTTTTCTGTGAACTTCTCTAAGAGATAAAATTAATGCATAGTGATAATTTTAAAATGAAATGGTGACCTTGGACAAATATGTTACTTTTTTGGACCTCAGTCATCTCACTTATAAAATAAGTGTTGGGCTATGCACAGTGGTACATACTTGTAATTCTGGACCTCAGTAATCTCACTGACAAAATGAACATTGGGGTAGGCATGGTGGTAAATAGTAGTCCCTGGCAGGCTGAGGCAGGAGGATTGGAAGTTAGAGCCCCGTGCAATTTGCAACTTAACAAGACCTTGCTTTAAAATTTTTAAAAAAGTAAATAAATAAATAAATAAAAAGGAGCTGGGGATGTATCTCAGATAGTAAAGGTTCCGAGTTGAAAGCCAGTACTGAAAAGTAAAATGTTGGACTAGATCATTGTGTTTGAATCAAAATAACAGCATGGATGAGAAGTAATAGAAAGAAAAAGGAATCAAGTTAAAACCATTGCTACCAGGTGTAGCTATTGTTGGGAATTATATGACTGAAAGAAAGTAGAAAGTAGTCTCAGTAGCCTAAAAAATTTTATGTGGGGACTACTGGAGTGGGTGTCCTCTGAAATTCTGTTATCAAAGTTTACAAATCCATTCTTAGCCTAGAATTTTTCTTTATTTCCCTCTTGGCAAATCCTATGACTCAGCCATTTCTTAGTGAGCTCAAGATCACAGGTAATTCCACAGTACTTACTAAAGTTTCAATATTACGCTTGTCATATTGAACCTAGTGCACAGCACATACTCCCAACTGATTATTAAACACATGACTGGCCTGCACCTCTTTTATGCATTTACACCTCTACTACTAGTGAATTTTTGAAGTGTAGGTATCTGAAGCCTTATAAAGGGTATATTTCTAGGACAGTATTTGAAATAAAAACACCCAACAATTATTTCGTGAATGGTCAGAATATATTTATAAAGGAAACTGGTCAAGTGATTGCCTTTGAAGGAAGAACTGGAGGGTTTATAGATTTTGTTCAAATATTGCCTCTAAAATAAAATAGTATACTGTATACACACAGAATTTTCATTCACATGTTGGATGTATATTCTGTCAATATCAATTACACAATAGTTCTACCATATACACAGCTTCACTTTCATTTATTCATGTTTCATAGTAGTCTGAAAATATTTAATGGGAAACTCCAGAAATAAACAATCAGTAAATTGTAAATAATATGCCAGTCTGGGATGCATGATGAAATTTTATGCTGTCCTTCTCAGGGCATGAACCATCCCTTTCTTCAGGACACCTAAGGTGTATATGCTTCCTGGGTGTTAGTCACTGAGTAGCCACCTTTGCTGTCACAGCCACTGTTATAGTATTGTAGAGATTGTGCTCAAATAACCTTTATTTTACTTTACATTACAATGGGCCAAAGCACAAGAGTAGGGATGCTGGCAACTTATATCTGAAGTTTAAAGTGTTTCCTTCAAGGGAAAAGTGAAAATTCTCTACTTAAGGAAAGACAATAATTATATGCTAAGGTTGCTAAGATCTGTGATAAATTATTCATCTCTTACTGTTCCTAATTCATAAATTAAATGTTATTATAGGTGTGTATGTGTATGGAAAATATAATATGTAAGGTTTGGTATTGTCTGTGGTTTCTGGTACCCACTGGGGGTCTTAGAACATATGTCTCATGTATAAGGAGGGACTGCTGTATATAATTGATTTTTCACAAACTTATTGTTGTCTGTGAAATGGCAATTTAGCCTTATAAATACCCTTCTAGCTCTAAATACTCTAAAGATAGCACATACACATATACATTTTCCCTAATAGAAAATATTTATTATTTATACACCTATTAGGTACGATACACATATATATACATACACAACTATATATTTCTTTTCATGGGACACTTGTTTTACACATACATATATTATATAAGTGTCTTTCGTGTCAATTCATTACAATTTAAAGTTTAATTTCTGGAATTTAATGGTATGATAATCTGGACTTTGGTCAAGAAAAAGAAAGTAAGAAGTAGGAGGAAAAGGATTATTATTTTGAGTAGTTTAAGGAGATGTTCAAAAATTCTCATTATATGCATTTCACTCATAAGAACTTTAAAGCTCTTTCTCAGCAATTGCTTTTACTTTGTACGTAATTCTAGCAAACTCATTGCATAGCTTCAAAATGTGTAGTGGTTTAGGTATGGAAAATCCAAGTCTATCTATTGAAGGGAGGCACTGAAAAAAAGAAGTGTGGCTGAAAAATATTAAAACTAAAATTACTTTAAAAAGCTGAATAATCTGACTTCAGTTAGTATAATGGCCAAGTATCTGGAAAATTGCCAGCATTTTTTTTTTTCAGAATTTCACATGTAATATTTATAAAGATAAGAGAATGGTTAGATTATGCATATATTTCCCTATATTTGGAGTAAGACATTTCAAAACAGTGCATTTAGATAGAATTGAATAAAAACAATGGAAAGTAACAAGAGTACTTTCTGATGTTTACAGCTCAAATATTTTACTTCAGTTTCTTCTCTTTCCCTCTTCCTCTCCCCTCTTCTTTCTTTCATATTCATTCTATCCTCTCCTGTCTCCACCCCTTCCCCTATCACACACATATTTGAACCATTTATAGTGCTTACTTGGTGTCTGACTTTTTTAAGACTAACTTTGCTAGCATGGTGGACTTACTTTTTAAGAAAACACAGATAAGGTTTTGGTACCTGAAAATAAGATTTTAGTACTTTAAAATAATCTAACATTTTCATTTTATACATTTAAAAAGCATTGGTATATATTCATTATTCATGTAAGTCCAGTCAGCTCTCAATTATCTCTGGTAATAGAGAGTAAGGATAGAACGAACAGATGAAATCTATTTCTAGTCCCAAAACACAACTTTCAATCTCCTCTCCAGAAGTTCTTTACAAGACGCAATACCTCCTTTCCTCTCCTTTATAGGCTCATTTCCATTGTGGAATGACCTTAAGAAAAACAACCCAAGAGAAAAAGGAGTAAAGCACGTGGATGATCTCAAATCCTCTCCCAAAATTAAGATGACAAATGACATCTTTAACTCTAATAAAAGAAAACAAACTGGGGTGATTTTTCAAATATTGTCTCCAGAAGTTTGAGTCACTTCCATATAAAAGAGCTGATTGCTCTTTATTAACCTGGGCCAACTATTTTGCAGACTTTAATCATTTAAAAAGCCAGTTTCTTATAAGAATAAATATGTCCTAACCTTCAGAATAGGCTTCAGTTAGATTTTTAAGGGTGAATATCTTTATACATGTTATAATCTGCAGAGGGAGAGGACAAATAAGTCTTTCTTTAATAACATTATTCAATATAGAATTAACAAAGTCTTACAAGTATGTCATTTAGACTGTTAGCATAGAACAGGCTTCCTTGCTTTCTTTAAGTAGCAATAATATTGACCTTTTTACTAAGTGTGAACAGCATTTATTTAAGGACGAATCAATACGGAGCTGAAACTCCAAGGTCTTAACAGCTAATCCTAAAGAACATCACTCATTGGAGATTCTGGAATGGCCATTAGCATAAATGCAAAAGTGAGAAGATCATGTAAACAAACGGGCTCAAATTTGTGGAGAATTTTAATATTTGGCGTTTATTGAATGAATAAAAGTGGGAAGCAGAACTTGTAGATTGCTTTTCATTTTCCCTAGGAGAGCTGCTTTAAATAAAGACTAAAATAAAATGCTCTTGGACACACAAGAAAGTACGCTACAATTTAACACCTTTTGTGCTGAAAGATGTCAATAGTCATTGATTACTTTCTCTGTGAAGACCCAATGAAATTCTATACAGTAGCATTAACTTTGATGATACAAAGAGTCAGAATATTTTTAAACACTACTGGTGTTGCTGCTTTTTCTTTTTCTTTTTGCTCATCTGAAGAGCTTAGTTGGATGAGTGTTGTGTATAATAATAACCTGTGTTCCCCATCAGGAGATGAGGGTGGGCAGAGATAGTGAATATGGCGCTAAGGGAAAACAAAGCAGCTCATCTGGGGTAGGGAAGTTAAATTTTATCTGTGGTTATATCGATGAAGAGTCAAATATTTAGAAGGAGAAAAATGTAATTTTTAAGAACTCAAAAAGGAAAGAAAATAGGCATGGTATTGTGTACCACAGATGGAGTTTTTCTAGCTTTATAGTCAGAGTTTTGAGGAAGTGTGTTAGCAGCCTGCCTGGGGCTTTTACGCCCTGGGAAATAAGGTGAATTAAATGTTAGCTCTTTTTATGACAGATTGTTCACTGATCCTCCCTGTGTTCCTCTGCCTTCCTGAGTCTGTATGTTACAGCAGAGAGAACTCGGATCTTCTGGCCTTTCTTGAGATATTCCAAGACATCTCCTGAAAATGCCTCCCTTGAAACAGGGGAAATGGCTTTAGGGGATTGTAGTACAATCCCAAAGGAAGGCCAGACAATAAAGAACATAAGAGGATGCTTCTTCCTCTCCTGCAAAAGAAAGATGCCTACGTAGGAGTCAATATTTGTCTCAGAGTGTGCTATCGTCACACTGCAAAAGCATCCGTAAACACTGGCTCTCGTTCTTGAATGTGAACATCCTTATTCAATTGAATAGATGCTCTTTAAAGAGAATAGATGCTCTGGGTTTGGCTCTCAAGAATCTGGCCATTCTAGACAAAAAGGCACCAGAGGAGTTTTTATGATTTATCATGTCTATGATCCATGAATTAAAAGGCCTCAGTGAGTGAGACCATTATGGTTTATTGCTTCTAGGAGCCGAGTACTACGGAGTGTGCAGAGAGAATCTGGCATTAGTGCTTGAACAATAAAAGTCCCTGAATGCTGATTTACCTGTCAGGCTAAATTGGCTTTGAAAGAATGCTAATTAAAAAAAAAGAGAGAGAAAACTTGTAAGTATAGATTAAGAATCATTTTATTCCAGAAGCTTTAATAGAAATCCACCTAATCTTGAAAGGAAACCATGAGAAAATTGTATATAATCATTTATTTTCCATTATCAGTTGACATGCTTTAGTTTAGATTTAGAAAAATTGAGAATGCCTACAAAAATCACATGGAAGCACTCAATATGCTAACCATATCACTTTCTCTTGTTAGCTGGTTAAACAGGCTTGAAATTACAGATTTTCACAAAATCATAGTCTAAAAGTTACCTACTCTAAATAAATTGCAATGGTTGTAGAATTGCTATAGTTTGGGTCATCTATGTGTTCCCTGGATTCAGCCCCATCTTTTCAGGCAAGCCTAAGTCTAAATTACGCCAAATTGCTAGTTGTCTATTCAGTTTTTTTCACATCTTTAGAAAATTCCACTATTTCAGTTTGAAATCACATGAGCCATCATAGTAACATCACATATGGGAAGATTTTTCCTTTGATTACCGTCAATCCCCTTGTCAAAACTGAAAACCCCATTCCTTAATTCTGGATTACACTTTCCAGATCCTAAAAGAGCTGCTCAAGTATCTGTTTTCTTGAGCAAAGTTCAGCACACTTTTCCTATAAAGAGCCAGATGGTAAATATTTTTTGGCTTTGCAGGTCATAGGTCTCTTGCAGCCCTTCAATTCTGCTGTGGTTGATGAAAGCTGTAATAGACCAAATATTGATGAGTGAACATGGCTGTGGTCCAATAAAATTTTATTCATGGATAGTGAAATTGAATGTCACATAATTTCTTTGTCATGAAATATTCTTTTTCCCCCACCTCAACCACTTATAGATAGAGAATCCATTTGTGCGCTGCAGGCTGTACAAAATCAGGTGCTGGGCTGGATTTGGCACAAAAGCCATCGTTTGCCTATTTCTCATCCCGAAGATGCAATCTCATGGCTTCCCGATGTCATCCATTCAAGTTATTTTAGAGAAGGGGGTCATTATTTTTAATTCCTTTTATTTTGCAAATCATCAGCACAGTTCATGGAGCCCTTTCTGTAACAAAGTCTGAAGACAAAGAAAGAAAGTGAAAAAGCCGACCTCAATGTGGTGCACCTTCAGTCACAGTCAAGACAGCTGTGAGATGCAGCTGTGCACCTGCTCTGGGCTACACTGCTGTTCACGGAGCGATAATGGAAGTCTAGAGGTTGCTTAATAAAGGACACAGATGAGTTTTTTAGTTTTGTAAGTGTTTATGATCTGTGTGCACTCCTGCTTGGTTTTCTTTTTTACTCTTTTTATATAGCAACTGTATTTGCAATAATCGTCTTTGAAATTAGCTCCTTCCATGGTTTCACACATCTCTTCTGACATTAGTCAATAAGTGTTAGAGGGAAGAGAATATGTCTTACTCATTTCTTATTTGCAGGACTGAGCAAAATGCATAGGTTAGTACAGATGCTTAACACATTTTTGTAAATGAGAAAATGGAGCTATAGGGCAAATCACCTTGTTTGAATTCATTACAAGAAGATGACTTTAGATTTCCCTTCTATACTATTCATAGAGGAAATAGTATTTCTGATTCAGCTTTCTTGGCCTAACAGTTTCCATGAAGGAAAGGAAAAATCAGTAATTGTAAATATTTTAGCCATAGTAATCACATTCTATAATTTCCAGTACAAATAGAGATGGGTAGAAACAACATGTGGTTTGCAGAGAGTCTGGGGTGGTAGTGGAGTCCCCATGTAGGCTGGACCTTTGTTGATGCTACAAGCTGAGTTATAAGAGGGCAGAACTACATGGAAATTCAAGCTGTAATGGGGGTTAACACAGGGAATGAAACAGTTTGTCATTTGTTTCACCGGCAATATATATGAGGTACTTCTCTGATTGTGATAAAGTACACAAAATGTCAAAACAAATTTAAAGTGATTTTGAGGACCTTGATTTATGCTCCTTGAAAATGCTAAGCATTTTATTGTATTGCACTTACCTATCTAAAAAATGGGTAAAGTAACAATTTAAATATTCTAAGGGCTATTAAACTATTTGGAAATACGCCCTTTAGCTATGCAATGGTTCTGACTGAACCTCTTCCTTGAAGTTAAGCATCATAAGGAAAAAAATCTAAGCCTACTCAATAAATCAAGAAACTTCCTTTCAGATTTTCTTCAACTCTCTCAAAACTGTGATTAGCAAAAAAAATGACATGCTTATTAAGTGCCTGCCATTCTTTTTAGAAGGCTATGAATTTGCAATCTTCATAGATATACTTATCCTTCACCTGAGTAACAAGTTCTGTGGCTCTGAAGGCCCTATGCCACCTACAGGGTAGTTATCCAGGTGGCCTTGGGTCAACCTAGTTTTCCCCTTTCCTCTTGTATAGTGGTCCTTGGATTTCCCACAGGAAATATGTCATAAGAGCTCCACTGGGGCCTGAATCAGAGATAGTAACAAACTCTATATATACTGTCTTAGTTACTCTTCTTGTTGCTAAGAAAAAATACTTGACACCCAAAGTTAAAGGAGGAAAGCTCACAAATTGTAGAGGGTCCATAATGTAGAGTTTGTAGACAGTCCTTAATCTGCTGGTTACAACCAGAAAATTCCAGAATTCAACTCTGCATGAGTTTTAAATTTGTTTTTATAGTACACTGTTATACTATGGGTGGCACATGGCAGAGGGGAAGCCATTCATAGTGGTGGAAGACATCAAATCACCAAAAGAGAGAAGGGGCCAGCCTCTTTCTGTCCCTTATACTCTATGCAGCTACCTGCCTTCTGATGGGTGTAGCACTCACACCCTTAATCCCATCACTGGACCATGAACCAATCACAAACTCTAGAATCAGCCACCTCTGAAAAGCCCACCCACCATGACTGCATGAGGTTTGGAGGGACATCCAGACACAAAGCATAACATATACTGTGTTGTTTTCTATACACGCATAACTATAACAAAGTTTAATTTATAAATTAGGGACAGTAAGAGATTAACAATAATTAACCAACTAAAACAATTATAACAGTGCACTATAAAAAGAGATTTAAAACTCATGCAGAGTTAAATTCTGGAATTTTCTGGTTAGCATGGATTTTCAGAAGTGGTTGTTCCTGAATAACTAAAGCTGGAGAATATTTTACAGTCCCAGGAAGAAATGGCTGCAACTTTCAAGAACAACTGTAAAATGCACTGGGAACGCAGCGTTCTGAGATAAGGGGAAACTGGAAGCAAGAGTTGGGCTCTGTCCCAGCCCCCTCAAGAAAGACCATGCTCTTCAGCACAGTGATCCAGTGAGAACAGTGACCCTGAGGTTTGTAGTCTGGAGTAGGAAGGCTGGTTTTCTGGGTCCTTCATCTGATGTACAACTGGGGCGCTCCACACAAGACTGTGACTGCTCAAGGCAACTTTCCTGAGCTTTGAGGACTGGCTCACGGTGAATCTTAGCTTCTGTGTGTCCCGTGTTGCCCACGTATAAGGGATAAACCTGCTTTACGTAAATTGTGTGGGTGAACGTTCTCTCTCTCCACACTCAGGCAAGTAGCAAGCAGTGAGTGCACAGCGGACCTTTTCCCCACCACTCTCTTTCAATAAAAAAGACCCCTGTGGTAGCATAGATCTGTATAATCACACTCTCATTGCAAACCAGATGAAGTGAACCAAGAGTTTGAGGTTAGCTAAAAAGGCCGCCCCCAAAGAACATTTCTGTTAAAACCTTGAGGGTATATTGCAGCAGGTTCCACCTTTGTCGCTCTTCTTCCTGCTTCCAGTTTTTATCTTGAGATATTATCTCAGCTTCAGCGTTGCATGAGCTAGATGAGGGTCCTGACTTTATTACTGCACATAGTATGCTGACTGGCAGTTTACATAGCATATACTAATGCTAATATAATGCTCTTACTAGCAAAGTCTTATGTAGCATTTATTATGGAGCAAGCTTTAACATTGCTGAGATTAGATCTGATGTTTGATATTTCTATTAAACAACCCTAAAGGTTCTCAAAGGCCTATTTTAGGTTTTTGTTCTTGGATTGTCTCCCTACTGACAAGACAGTGTCTGAGGAAATCTCTGACTATCCCTAAGCACAAAGCTCAGTTATAGAGAATTTGATTCTGATGGTCAAGTTTGCTTTTTCAAACACAGAAGTCCGACTGGTGGTTGTTTGGGAGAGTTCCTTAAAGGATGGGTGTGCAATAAAAAATTTAACATAAACTGGTCATGGAGGCCCATGCTTGTAATCCCAGCAATCTAAGGGGCTGAAGCACTGACAATCCCAAATTCAAACCTAGCTGGGGAACTAACTTAGTGACTTAGTAAGACTCTGTCTCAAAAAAAAAAAAAATTAGAAAAGAGGCTGGGGTGTAGCTCACTGTGAAGGTCCTGGGTTCAGTCTTCAGTAACACACACACACACACACACACACACACACACAAATTAACATTGCCCTGGAAGAATTCTACCCTTTGCTTTGGAGGTAGCCCTTGCTTTCATGGGGGTGTTGAGCCAGTCAGATAGTAACAGTGGGGCTTTGCACAAGGTAGAGGCCAGCCAGCCAGAAAGTCTAATAAAGGGGAGATGACAATGAACTTCACTAATCTCTGTCCTATGCATGACTTTCTTTGCTTCCTTTAATATATATCCTTTCCTTGTAATAAATGGTAACCGTGAAAAAAAAAATAGCTTTCAGTGAGATCTGTGAGCAGTTTTTTGCTAATTTTAAAAACTGATGGTGGTTTTGCAAACCTCTAAACTTTACATGGGTGTCAGGAGTGAGGGTAGACCGTGCACTTTAAACTTTGCGGTTGCCCAAACTCTGCAGTGGGCCTGGATTCAACATCTAGCAACAGAACTCCCCAGGGTTCCTGTTAGCATTGTCACTCAAACCTACCAAATCAGAGAGGTGTCTATCTGTACTCTGAAAGTGAGTACCACTGTCTTGGAGAATAAAAACCTAGTCTCAGAAGAAATTAATCTCATCCACTACTAAAAATAAGCCAGTGGCCTGGTGTGGTGTCACATGCCTATAATTCCAGTACTTGGGAAGCTGAGGCAGGATGTCACTGCAAGTTCAAGGCCAGCTTGGCCTACCTATTGAGTTCAATACCAGCTTGAAGTATATAGTGAGAGCTGGTCTTGGAGAAAGAAAGAAAGAAAGAAAGAAAGAAAGAAAGAAAGAAAGAAAGAAAGAAAGACAGGCAGAAGGAAAGAAGGAAGGATGAAAGGAAGGAAGGGGGCAGGGAGGGAGGGAAGAAGAAAGGAAGGAAGGAAAAAAGAAGATCCCAGCCTCTTTATTGGTTAGATTCTCCAGGTAATGTGGGGATTGGAAAAGAACCCAATATAACCCAATGTATGGAAGAAGAGTCAAAAGAGATGACTATGGGTGACCTGGTTGAAAGGCTCTAGGGAAGAGTCATTCTTCATATAAGAGGTGGCAGTCACTGTGCAGGTCCCAGCGAAGGGGTGGCCCTGCAAGATGTGGTCGTAGAATACACTGAAGAAGGCTAGAAATGGCTGGATCTTGCTCAAAGGGATGATTTGGATCAACGGCGCACAGTCTCACTTGGATTCCTAGTGTCTAGTCTGAAGTCTTACCTTCCACTGGAACACACTGCTTTGGAGAATTTAGGTTCAAGGGAGTGGGTGCTGATTTACATGTTTGAGAGCTGGCTGTGCGTATTTCTTAGTCTCATGCTCAGTGACATCACATTGGTAGGTCAAAACTGGTCACGGGAACATCATAAAACACAGAAATTGGCCAACTACAGCCCCACCCCCTGGTTATTAAATATTTACCAGCATGTCACTGGTAAAAGGTGGCTGGGTTGCAAACCTAGATTAGTTCCTAAGGGAGGCAGTAGCATTCTCGCTCACACCCTTTTACTTGCATTGAATAAGGAAGCTGTGTTTTACATGAACATGTCTGCAGTCCAGCAGAATGCAGAGTGCAGTCCCTGCAAATGAAAACACATTTGGTACAAAAGGCAGCTGTCTGTTTGTGTCAGCCTGTGAAAGATAGGATATCCTAATTTTATAGGTGATGTTAGGAAAAGTTTGAAAGGGGACATTTTGTGTTTCTTTCTTTTTTTATTTTAAAGAAAAAAGAACAAAAACAAATTAACAAACACAAAGTCATAAACAAAACAACCCCCAACCATAAAAATGACACAGAATATAAAACAAGGTGATAGGAAATTATTAATGGTTGTTGTATTACATATTGTTATCTTTAAATTGGTTACTCAGATAACTAGATATCAAGAATTTCTTGTCACTCGGTTTTCATATAACTATATTATAATGGTATAAGCATAAGAGTTTAAAAAAGAACCTCACTGGTCAAGTTTTGATGTCAAAAAAGAGAAGTTTTTAAAAGTTGAATAAATGAGATTCCTTTCTTTTAGTTTGATGTCAGCAGAAGAAAGGGATTGTTATCAGCAACACTGTAAGTGAGGAGGACTCTGGATTGCATGTCTTTGGAAAGTGGGCTTTCCTAAGAGTGAAGATGTAGGTAGACAATGAACTGGAGGTTCACTGGTTGGTATTTTTTCCAAGCTAAGAAATTTCATTTTAAATGGCAATTGACTGAACTCAAAGCTAAACATTGTCAGATGAATACAGCATTCTTTTTTCTCAACTTTATTAAGATCTTAGAGGTGAAGTAAAAGAACAATTGATTTCAGCCTTTACTCTTACCAGATTTTAGTATTTGAAACATTTATCTACTGCCTTGGGCAATATGAAAAGTGTGTCTCAGTTGAGTTTACATTTTATTTTTTTTGTTTTGTTTTGTTTTTTTCCAGTACCGGGAATCGAACTCATGACCTTGCGCTTGCCAGGCAGGCACTGTGCCACTGAGCTAAATCCCCAGCCCCGAGTTTATATTTTAATTCTCTAGAATGAACTCATTAGGCATATTTATAGTCCAGGGAATTTTTAGATGGTGAGCCTACTTCTTAGAAGTGTACACATAAATACATGTATTAGTAGCAATTTTCTAATACCAGTTGAGCATAATTCTGTTTGTCTTTTGTTTCTTGTGAAATATTTTTTGAAGTGAATCAACTTTCAGACATAAAAAAAGATTTTGGAAAATCTATAAACTAAATCTAAAATATTCATATTTTTATAAGCTAATTTACTTTACCACTATTTCCTCATATCACCACTCTTATAGTTTTCTGGTCTAAAAGATAACACAGTTGAGAGCACTGGGAACATTTATTGAGCACTTACTGAGTGCCAGATGCTCTTCTAAGTACTTGATGTGCCTTATCTCATTTAATCCTCCCCACTAACTCTGGGAGATAAGTATAATCCTGATCCTAGTTTATAGATAAGGAGACTAAAGCTTAAAGAGGCTAAGAAACTGGCCTAGGTCAAACAGATTCTGAGAAGCAGAGACAGGCCCAACCTAGATGGCCTGATACCCGAGGCTGTACTTTCCATTTCCCTCGTATTTGGTCTCATATTCAGGATACTACAGAGCCACAAAAACCCCAGAATGAATTCACCATTGACATCTGATTCTGAAACAATTTAAACTTGAAGAGTTCCTAGGAAATTATTTTTCTATATCATTTAACAAAATGAGATTAAATTTCTAAAAGGAACATTTTTATTATTGGCTATGACATTAGACAGAACATCTCAAATACTTAAAGAGCAAGCTTTTCTTCTAATCATTGGTAGTAACTGATCATTTGATGGATTGAACAGTTCTGATATATCAATCAAATTGTCCTCACAGAAACAAAGATTTGCTTAACTTATAAAGATGTTTGTTTGCTGATATTTACTTATGGCAGTTGATTTGAAGTTTATTAAATGGATACATAAAGAGATAAGGCAAAAACATGGACAGTTTCAACCATCACAGAGCAAGTGTCATGGGAGAAGATTGCTGTTAGTACTGGATTCTTCTGTTCCCACTTCCAGGAGGCCTTGGCTCTGTTCTCTTCAGCTTATGAGTTATATTTGCTTATGAATTTTATTGCCTTAATGCTTCTGATTACTGCCTTTTCTTCTCCTCTCTCTTTAAATTCTCCCTTCTGTTCTCTAGATCAGGTATCACCAAACCATTTCTTTTAAAGTCCAGATAGTAAATATTTTAGTTTTTCATCTTCATATGCTCTCTGTTGTAAGTATTCAATACTCCTATAGACAGCAAGTGAGTAGATGGTCATGACTGTGTGCCAATGACACTGGATTGGCACTTATATACATATACATACATATATATATATGTAAGTTTAACATATCACAAACTTTTCTCATTTTAAATGTTCCAATCGATGAACAATATAAAAACCATTTGCTATACTTGGAATATGTTCCTCAAAGTTCATGTGTTAGAAACTTAATCTCCAAAGTAATCTTGCTGAAAGTGGAGGACTTTTAAGAGGTGAGTAGGTCATGAGTGGTCCGCTCTCATGAATGAAATAATGGATTACAGGCAGAGAGTAATTGTTCTGGGATGAGTTTCTGGTAAGAAAAGCAGCCCAGCTTCCTTCTTTCTCATACATGCATGCTCCTTTGTCCTTCCGCCTTCTGCCATGTTACCATGCAGCAAGAAAGCCCTATCAGATACGGACTCACCAACCTTGTACTTCTTAGCTCCTAGAACTGTAAGAAGTAAATCTCTGTTCTTTATAAATTACCCAGCCTGTGATTGTTGTAGCACCATAAAATGCAGGAACACAGAGAACTGGCACAGGAAGTGGGGTGTTGCTATTACAGATGCCTAAAAGACAAGGAAGTGTCTTTGGACCAGGGTAATGGATAGAGATTCAAAGAATTTGGAGGAACATGTTAGAAAAAGCCTGTGCTTAGAGTATAAAGACTATTTTGATAAAGGGTCATAAGAAGGTAATAGGGAAAGCTGTAATCTTAGGAATTACTTAACTATAATCAGAATGTTGATATGGATGGTAAAGGCAATTCTGACCAGGTCTCAGATGGTAATGAAAAACAAAGAATTGACAATTAGAGTTAAGACCACCTTTATTGTAAAGTAGCAAATTGGCTGAATTGTGTCCATCCCCATGGACTTTATAGAAAGCAGAACCTAACAGTGGTGAACTAGGATAGCAAGTGGAAGAGATATCTAAGCGCAAAGTGTTCATGCTGCTGCATAGTTGCTTTTAATCACATGTAGTAAGATATAAGAAAAGAGAAGTAATTTAAAGACAACTTATAAATAAGAAAAGAGGTACACACTTGGAATCTCAGCTTTCTGGGAGTCAGAAACAGGGCAGGATAACAACTTTGAGCCCAGCCTGGGCACTTAGTGACTTAGCTAGATCCTGTCTCAAAGTATAAATTTTTATTTATTTATTTATTTTGTGGTACTGGGCATCAAACTCACTACCTCGTGCTTGCCAGGCAGGCGCTTATGCCACTGAGCTATATCCCTAGCCCCTCAAAGTATAAATTTTAAAAAAGAGCTGGGGATACAGTTCAGTGTGAAGGCCCTCATCTCACCTCATATGTCTCAATTCTTAGTCCCAAGGGGTGGAAGACACACACACACACACACACACACACACACACACACACACACAAAGAGAGAGAGAGAGAGAACAACAGAGAGAAACAGAGAGACAGAGACAGACAGAGAAAGATAGAGTGAGACACAGAGACAGACAGAGACAGAGATCATGGGATTTGGCCAAGCCACTGTTTGATGAAGGGATTACCAAAAATAGAAGGGAGCTCTGTGCTATTCACCAAGATAATGGAAGAAAGACCTCAAAAGTTCTTTCAGACGTAGTGAAGGCTTTTCCTCACATCATAGGTTCAGAGTAAGATGGAAGGCAACATTTCTGGAGAGGTCCTTGAAGGACCTCAGCATTCTCTGTTGTGTAAAGTGTCTGCTTCCTGCCTTCTGGAGCAGTACTTCTGCCTCACCCCAGCTGTGGTTCAAGGGGCCCCAGGTTTGACTTAGGCTGCTGCTCTGGAGGCTGCAAGCAGTAAGATTCGGCAGACATGCAGAGTACACCGACTACTGCTCCATGGTGGCTTCCTTGTGGATATCAAAGGGTGTACTGGACAACTGGAAGGAGAGGGGGTGGAGCCACCACAGAGAGTCCCCACTAAGGCAATGCCCAGTGGAACTGTGGTGCCGGGGCTGCTGGAGAGATCCCAGAACTGAAGTGCTAAAAGCATGTGACTCCAACCTGAGAGAGGTACAGGCACCTGACTCCAAACTCTCCATGAGAGTTTTGGGCTACCTGACACTCAAAAAAGCGATAGAGGCTGTCAAAGGCCTTGAAAACGCAACATGTACCCCAGTGTGCCCAGCAGGTGAGACATGGTATAATGCAGGTTATTCTGAAGCTTTAAGGTTTAACTTTGCTTTCCTTGTTGGGTTTTGGACTGCTTTGAGAACTGTTACCTCTCTTTTCTTACCCATTTCTCTAATTTAGAAGAGGAAACTCTGTTCTATACTTGTTTCACATTGTACGTTGGAGGCACATAACTATTCTGATTTCACAGGCTCAACTGGACAGGAATGAGCCTCAGGATGAATCATGCTCTGGGTCTCACACATATCTGATTTAAATTGTAGACTTTGAACTTTTGAATTGATGCTAGAATGAATTGAAATTTGGTCTGTGTGGGGGAACTTTTGGAATGAAATGAGTGCATTTTGTATATAAGAAAGACATGAATTTTTGGAATCTGGAGTATACTGCTGCATTTTAATGTGTTCCCCAAAATTGATGTGTTGGGAATTTAACCCCAATGCATGAACGTTGAGAGTTTGGGGCCTTTAAGAAGAAACTGTCATGAAGGACCTGTCTTTATGACTGGATTAATGCTGTTCTTGCAGAGTGGGATCCTGATACAAAGGTGAGACTATCCCATTAATGTCTCTTCTACGTGATGCTTTCTGTTATGATATATCTCAGGACGGTCCTTAACAGAAGCAGCCCCTTGATCTTGGACTTTCCAAAACTGTAAACCAATACATTTTGCTTCTTTATAAATTAAATGGTTTCAGGTAATTTGCTATAACTGCATAATACAAACTAGGATACTCTCCTTGGTTTAGATTCCATAGAAAGATAGATGGTGTAGTTAGATATAGTCTGCATGCTGTTAGTTTGTTTATCCTTGGTCTAGAAAATTCCCTGATTTACATTCATATTGTGTAACTGAGAGGATATTTATTGGTTTAACCAACAACCAAGTTATTATTATAGCTTGTATACAGATGTCCCTCCAAAGTCTCATGTGGTCATAGGCACAGCTTTTCAAAAGTGGTTGAATCTAGAGTGTGTGATGCTGGGATTAAGAGTGTGATGCTGGGATTAAGGATGTGTGATTACCAAATTAGTCCATTGATTGGTTTGGCATAGTTCTGAGTGTGGTAATGGGAAGGCTCACCTTGAGAGTGAGTGCTATCCATCCCAAGGGCGTGTATGTAAGGAACAGAATACAAGGAACAGAAAAAGACTTCTTGTGGCTTCTTGCTGCTGCTGTTTCTTTGTTAGTTTGCTACTTTGTTGCCTTCTATCCATGAACTGTTTCTCCTTTGTGCTGCCACCCTGCCTTGGAGGCAGCCAACTATGGACTGAAACCTCTACAAACTGTGCACCAAATAAACCTTTGTTCCTTTAACTTTGGGTGTTGGGTGTTTTGTCTCAGCAATGAGAAAAGTAACTAAAACAGCAGTTTAAAGTTTTGGTTCTTAATTTTGATTGATTGGGTTTGAATTCTGGCTCTAGCACTTATTAGTTTCATTAACTAAAGAAAGTTAGTCAAATTTTCTGGGTTTTATTTCTTTCTTCAATAAAATGAAGATAAAATTACCACCTTACTTGCATGAATATGTACCAGAACCAGATAAGAGA
Organism: Chinchilla lanigera; assembly: GCF_000276665.1. Lineage (NCBI taxonomy): Eukaryota > Metazoa > Chordata > Mammalia > Rodentia > Chinchillidae > Chinchilla > Chinchilla lanigera. Next base: position 26,577,240 of record NW_004955403.1, read on the forward strand.
CCAGGGCAAAATTTGCCTGGTTTAGAACTCAGCACATGAGGGGCTGGGGATTTAGCTCAGCAGCAAAGAGCCTGCCTGGTAAGCTCAAGGTCATGAGTTTGATTCTTGGTACCAGAAGAAAAACAAAACAAAAAAAACAAACAAAGAACTCAGCACATGTTAACAATGTATGAAGGCTGGTTATAATGCTGCTGCTGCTAATGTTGATGATGCTGATAACATTGAGAGCTCTCATGGCTTGCAGAGGATCAATGTATGCAATGGAGACCCAGAAGAGGAGGGCCTTAGTATATTTTGTTTACTGTTATAATACATAGTATTAGGCACTTAATACATGCATATTGAATAAATTTACATATCTTAGTTATTAACTATGGATTAAGTAGCAGAGACCCATACAACAAAGCACGATGACCTATATGACTCAGGTTACTTCTCTTTCACGGGGGTTTGTGCAAGGTAGCATGTTCTGGGCTGTAGTCATGACTAATATTCATTTATCATCTAATGAAAGAAAGAAAAAAGAAGAAATGGTTCAGAGAATGGAGCCTAGGCAGATATACAAGGACAAAACTGTTGACATTGAGGTAAAGAAAAGTTTTGGGTCCCCTGTCTCCATTGCTTTAGCTATTCTGGTTGTTTTCAGATTTCATTTCATAGGAAATTTAGTTCTGTGAATAATTTTTTTTGGTATTTTAATAGACATTTCACTAAATCTATAGATTGCTTTTGATAATATGGCCATTTTAAGAATATTAATTCTGCCAACACAAGAATAGGGGTGTCTTTCCATGTTCTAATATCCACTTTAATTTCTTTCTTCAAAGTTCTGTCATTTTCATTGTGGAGATTTTTCACCTCCTTAGTTAGCTTGATTCTTAGTTATTTAATTTTTTTGAAGCTATCATGAATGGAATTGTTTTCCTGATTTCCTTGATGGTGGGTTCATTATTAATTTACAGGAATATTATTGATTTTTGTGTGTTAATTTTGTGTCCTGCCACTTTCCTAAATTTGTTTACCAGGTTTAAAAAAGTTTTCTGATAGAATTTTTGGGTTTTCCATGTAAGGAATCATATCGTCTGCAAATATGAATAATTTGACTTCTTTCTGTTACTGTCTCTTTCATTTCTTCCTCCTACCTAATTGTTTTTGCTAAATGGCCAATAAATACCTGGAAAATTGGTCAATATCTTTAGCTATTAGGGAAATGCAAATCAACATGGAGATTCCATCTTACCCAAGTTAGAATGCCTATCATGAAGAACACAAAAAGCAACCAATGGTGGCAAGAAGGAACTCTTCTACTTTGTTGGTGGGTATGTAAACTACTACAACCACTACAAAAATCAGTATGCAGGTTCCTAAAAAAAAAACAAAAAAAAAAAAACAACAAAAAAAAAAACAAAAACAACAACAGCAACCTAGATATTTCACTTGATCTAGCTATTCCTATCTTGGGTATATTCCTGAAGGAGTGAAACACCACACTATATGACAAATCCATACCCATATTTATAGCACCATAAGTCATAGTAGCAGAGCTCTGAAAAACAGCCTCGATGGCTGTCAACAGATGAATGGAAAAAAATAATATGATATATAGACAAAACAGAATATTATTCAGCTGTAAAGAAGAAAGATATCATGTCATTTGCAGGGAAATGGATGAAACTTGAGATCATAATGCTAAATGAAATTAGAGACACAGAAAGTTAAATATTACACAGCTTTTCTTATATGAGAAACCTAGAATATAAATAATAAGTAAATGAAATGAAGGAGAAGTTATGGAAACAAGAAGTCAGACTTCTGGGGATAAAGAAAAGGACTGGGGGAAGGAAGATGTAAAAGGGGGAAAAAGGATCGAAAATTATTAAGATACTCATATATTATACGCATATACCAGTTGCCCCTAATGAACATCACCATTCTGTATCAAATACAAATACTAATAAAAAAGAAGAAGACATTGCTTTAAGTCTTTTCATTTTTAGAAGCATTTCAGGGCAAAGTGAAAAAGTAAAGCTGAGACATATAAAACACAAAAGCAAATGCATAGGTCAAAACATTCTAAGAAAAACACGACTCAGAAATAAGAGATTGAACATTATGAACCATACAAGAAGCCTCTTCCATCACATTGTCAACCACAAATCTCCTCCCCTGCCACTGATAATGAACTGATTTTGATAGTAATAATTCTGAGTTTTTCTTTTTATAGCTTAATCATGCAGTTGTGGAACTATACCAGTTATAGTTGCATTATGTCCATTTAAAATGTGGATGCCATTTAAATCTTTTTTCACCTATATATTTCTCTTCCATCTCATTTATTGACTTACATATAATTGAAGAACGTGGATTGTTTAACCTGTAGTATTTCCCATAGTCTGTTCTTTGGTGGTTGATACTCTGGTTCAGCACTTTCCTCCATCTTTTGAATTTCCTGCAGATTGGTAGCTGAATCTGGCTACTGGATTAGACCTGGGTTCAATCTCTTTGGCAGGATTAAAGGTGACCTTTTAATACTTAGTCTTCTTTCTGGTTTAGTCATCATTTTCCCAATGATTTTTGTAAAACTCTATAAGACACACAGACTCTAGCTGTCTCCCTACTAAGTAATCAGAATCTATTGATACTTTATGACCATATATATTCATTCATGAGAATTGCAAAGATAGCGATATTTTAATATTATTGTTTTCTTTATATAGATGTTTCTTACCATCTGCTATTTGGCTCCTTAATAGATAATTATTTTCCTTTATTTATTACCCAAGATAATGAATTGGTTCCTTACCTTCTGAAGGTGCCTTAAAAATACCATAGTGAACCTATGGATTTAAATTAATTTTGTGGTTTAAACCCACTGAGATGATCATCAGTACTGAAGTTCAACTTGTCCAGTCTTTAACCAGTGGGAATCTCTTCACTTATCTTTGAATTGTTTTGAAATGACCCTTATAGTGGCTGATAGCTTTTTTACTGTCTCCTATCATAAAATGTTTCATGCTTATGAGTACATTATACTAGTTTTTTTGCCCTAAGAGTAGAGTCAGCCATTTCTCTAAGAAGCCCTCCTTTTTTTCATTGAGGAATGATAGTCAAACCTACAATACAATGCTCATTGTTGCTAGGCTGATCATGGTTTTTAGTCCTTTTCAATGGACTAAGCTAAATACATTTAAAGATTAAATATTTAGCATTCAAATCTTTATTTTTATTTATATTTGAGATTACAGAGCTTTTTCTTCTTTATTATACCAGTATCTACCCTTTTCTTTCAAAGCTGCCTCACAATGAAATTATACCCTTTTGTTTTTCTCACCTAGAATTCTGACTCTTAAGGATGTGGGAAATGACAGAATTAGACAACTCCATAATTACTCATTTGTTTTATGTCATATCACACAATGGTCTCAAAATAACAATGCAACTATTACCAACAATATCATTCCTGAAAGCTTAAGGTATTTTTGCATATATTTTCTCTCCATTTTTAATAGTTGTGCTGTATTTGTATTGTCAGAGCATATAACTATTATGTACTGTACATCTTCTCTGCCTTTTAACACTAATTTAGCTTTACTATCAGGGGTAAATATATATTTAATGCTTACTATCAGCCCTTAAGTTAATGTCTCCCTAGGGATTTTGTAATCTGAAACTCATTCTGTCTGTAGGTTCTTCAGGAAGTGTTCCTGGGAACAATATTTCCTGAATTCTTGCCTACTGGCAACATTTTCACTGTACCCTTTATACTTGAAAGTCAATTTTGCTAGATATCAAATCCATGGTGCACATTTTTTTCCTTGAGTATTTAAAATATATTACTCAGTTTTCTTCTGGCATAAAATACTGCTCTTGCAAAGTCTGAAGATCATCTGATTTTCTTTTCCTTTTAAGTAATGAGGTGTTTTTCTCCCCAAGATGCCCAAAGGCCTTTTTAAAAGTTTAGAGTCCAGTAACCTTACTAGTCTCTGTTTTGGAGTTGGTTACACTGGATTTGTAGAAATGTCATGTGTATTTTCAGTGTGGACTTTTAAATGCTTCTTGGATGGGTAGAATTTTTTGAATTATTGTTTTAGCATTTATTATTTTCTTTTTCTGATTTCCTTCTTTGGAAACTCCTATTAAATATATTTGAAATTTTCTTTTCTTTCCTTTAATATTGATCATTTTGTCTTGGATCTTCTTTGTTTATTTCTTTTTCATATTAAATACTTCACTTTCTTTTAAAGCTTCTATTTTTTTTTTAAGATATTAGCTATAATGTTTATAATCTCTGGTGTCCTTTCTGGTTTTATCTTACTTTCTAAAATTATTTTTAACTTTAATTTCTAATTCTTTCCTCAAGACAGTCACTTCGTTTCTGAGCTTTTCTAATTCTTATTCAAGTTGTTCTTTCATGTACTATATCAGTTTCCCAGTGTCTTAACTTGTTTTGAAATAGCAGGTGAGTGTTTTGATCTTTTTTGAGGACACCTCTTTTTAGTGTGCTTTCATTGTCTGATGGGGTATTATTCTGTTACTTGTTCTCGGCTTTTCTTATCACAACATTGTGTGAAATTTGACCTCAATACTTCTATGTTGTTCGTTTCTATGTGAAATTAGTTTCCTTGTGCTTTAAGACTGAGACTGGCTCCAGGGTAGCTTTTCCAGTTTCCCAGAGCTCCCTCTTCTGTTGCTTTTCTGTAGTGTTGGAAAGAATGAGGGCTTGCTCCTGAGATTTTCTGGCTCTTTCCCTCTTATCACTGGTCTGGATTCTCCCTTAATTTCATCTCCATTGTCCCTGCCCTGCTCAGAGTTAATGCTGCTGCCAGCTGCTTCTGCTCTATGGGGATCCAAAGCTGCTTTATGACCTCTGTGGGTGTTAGGCCTGTTTGTTCTTCCCTCAATTAAAAAGGTAAAAATTTATACTCTATACCTACATTGATGGGAAGATAAATATATTATATATTAAAAATCTCCAAATTAAAAGTACATTTTTTCTTCTGATTTTAAAAGAAACTGAAGCATTCTATGGGTGCCTAAAAGTACAGGGGTCCAGCCATGATGCCTAATGAGGACTTCACCCTGCAGGGAACTTGTCCTCAAAGAGCTCCCTAGAGGGCCGTGGCCAGACGATTCCAGGCCCTTCTTAACCTTTGTGAGACCCTTTGCACTCTTTGTGCAAGATTCCTAGTTTCAGCTTCTCTTCTCAAGCTGGCCTACCAAGTTTTCCAGTGAATAAAAGTTGGCATGTTGGGTGTGTGGGAGCTCAGGTTCTCTGATTCCTCAGAGGCTGTTTTGTCATTGCTCTCTATATCTTTCTGTATAGATGTCCTGACCAAGATAGGAGAGTAGAATATGCTAATTCTGGCAGGGGAAGTAGACATGAGCTGTTAATTATACGATCCCAGAAGATATGTGCAAAACAGTTCCCAAAGCCCTGCACCTGGACTTCTCTTAAGGACTCAAGCAGGTTTTCAATAGGATGGCCTGGGCTGGATGTTAGCCTGAGGCATCGGATTCCAGCACTGCTTCTCAGCACCCATATGCAGAAGTTCTCATGGGTTTCCTCATGATTTGGACAGCATAAGAGACACATGCTCTCCTGACCTTTCACGGTAGCCTACGCTGCATTTTCCGGAGGCAGTATGTACTATTTTTGCTTTTATCTTCTTGTTCTGCCCAAGTTCACTCTGCAAACCTGGTTTCTCTCCTTTCCCTTCTCTCCTAACTTTTAAAATAAACTTTTGGCATTGTTTTTGGCTCATCAAATTCTTTGTTTGAGATAAGAAGAGCCTGGAGTCTAACTCCAGAAGGAGAGGCAAGCAAAATTGCCAAGCCACTTTTAGAAGCAAGCTACCCCAAAACACTACCATGCAGCTCCTTTGATTACTAGCAATTTGTACCTACCTGCTTGTATTTTGATGTGTGTCTTAGTTACCTTCTCATTGTTGAGACAAAATACCTGACACCCAGAGTTAAAGGAGGCAAGGTTTATTTCAGCTCACAATTTGTAGATGTCTCAGTCCATAGTCACTTGATTCCAAAGCAGGCCATGTGAAAGAGGAGCATTTCATGAGGAGAAACAGTCCATGGCATAGCAAACAGAAGGCAGCAAGCAGTAAGTGGCAGCAGCAACAGGCAGCAAGCAGGAAGCCTGCATTCCTCCTTTCCCCCTTATATTCCATCCATTATAAGGCTATTGATTGGGCCACCCACACCCAGGGTGGGCCTTCCCATTATCAATAACTAGAACTATGCTAAAATAATCAGTGGACTAGTTTAGTACTACACACCCTTAATCCCAGTATCACACACCCTCCATCTGGACATCTCTGACCCACTTATGAATACAGGACATTTTGGGGGAACATCTAGATACAAGCCATAACAGTCTGCATGGGGATATGGGGACATGTTCTCAACTAGCTTTGTTGTAAATGTTTCCTAGGAATTTCTGATGTTGCTATTATTCTGTTACTTTTATGCATGAATATAGAGAGACAGAAACACTGTACTTCCGTTGTTTTCTTCTTTTTAAAGGGCTTTTAATAAACTTCCATGCTCAGTAGTTCAGGGGAGCTTCCTCACTTTTCCTATAAGTCCAAATTGCTCCCAAACATGCTCTGCTTTCTTAAAGTCTAATGATAATGAATTGATTTTGAGGCAACTAGGATGCTTTAAGATACAAATACCTTTGGAATGGCTAAGGGGGGGTAATCAATTATTCATACATTAGAATGATTTGTTTTTTCAGAGAGCTTGGTTCCTAATCCATAGATGAGTGGCACTAAAAGATGAGGCTGAAGTAGAGATGAGAGCGTTTTGGAATTGGGACAGTGGCAGAATTCCATTTTCTGGACACACAGTGGATAGTTAGTAGGGATTTTTAGGTAAGAGATAGAAGAATCAGACATAATTTATATACTAGGAATTTTGCTTATCATCAGCCAAACATCAGAGTGTCCTACATACTTGAAACGCCTTTAGCTGGATGAGAGGTTCCCACTTTAACCTTGAGTTGAAGTGAATTCTATTAACAGACATTTTGTACTGACTGAAGATTGCATTTCTACCCCTGGGAGTTGGAGTGGTTGTTGCCTTAAACACCAAGCAGGCAGAAAAAGCCTCACAATATATAGTTGTCTGTTTCTTCTTGATATTTTTGTGCCCCCTCAAAAATGCAGTAATCTATTTAACTTTACCAACTGCTAGGCTAAATGATTGATGCACAGCTGTAAACCTGTTATGACCTGTCTTTTAAGAAACAAAATAGAATCTTGGGGAGATATTTCAGGTAGAAATGTGTCCTGGTTATTTACCTGTTGTAGCTCGGCTTTAAGCTCACCCTTCTATATTTTGCTTCGTGCTAGGGCTGGGAGTCTGTGAACTACATTTCCCATACTCCCACGCAGTTGACTTCCTCTAAGGTTCTGCAAATGGTGGAAGCCAGGGGAAAGCATGAAAGGACTTTCTGCTTCCAGATCTTGTTAGATCCACACCTGGTTAGAAAAGAGACAAGACTCCAGCCTCTAGAATTCTTGATACTCCCTGAATCCCATATGCTATGCTTCTCTGAGGCAACATCACTGGCATCTTGTTGTTCCCTGACCAAACCAACATTGTGCTTGCTTACCTCAGAGGTCTAGGCTTCAGGTGTACTGGGCTAATCCTCTGAGATCTTGAACATCTTAACCACTTTCCATTCAGTACTCTGGCCCAAGAATGGCATGTATTTCCTGCAGTTACAATCACCTGGGCCACCTCAGCCCTAGGAGTTGTATTTGCTTCCTGTGTAACCAGTGATTAGGATCCCTCAGCATCCACTTTGCTCTTTTGTTCTTCCAACTAATTTCTGGTAGTGAAAGTTTTCTGTTTAAAATCCTGAGTGTAGGTTTTTGTTTTCTGGAGTGGTTATTTGAACTGGTTTTGCAAGCTTAATTAGCTTTTCAGTTGTTCTTCTCAAATTCATTTGCCACACCTTTCCTTTTATTGACTGGGTATTTTGTTTTTCACTTTTTGCCATTATAAAACGTGGCCAACTGATATGTATTTTAGGAAAGCTTTTACATCCTTATCCTGTATCCAAATATTCAGTTTGTTAGCACAAGGGGAAATAATAATTTTATAACTCAGCATTGTTAAAGTATCAGTATGTGCCAGGACTTTTCTAATCCTAATTACTTCAGGGAAATTAGATTTAGGATAGCAATACTATTTTAGAAGTAGGAAAAGTGATTAGAAGATAAAACCTAAAAGGAGAGGTCAAATAAATGGTTAGTATTTGTGCAAATACTAGAAAGACAGAAAGAAGATGAATACTAGAGTTATGGATCATTTTATAGAAGTTAATAAATAGTTATTTTACATATTCATCTTGAGATGGCATAGGCTTGCATTTTGGGGGCTAACTGTAGAACAAAGGGTGAATACCAATGAATTCCTTATAGTGAACATTTGTTAGTGAAATGAGGTACTGAGAAATAATGGGGAATTCCATTCTCTGAATATAATAATAAAAATAATCATAGATAGATAGTGTGTGTATGTATCCTAAAAAAAAGCGGTTCACCCTGAAGTGAGTTACTGGAGTCCAGCTGATGGCATGGTATGACCTGCTAACCTCTGTATGGCTTTCACAGGTTTTAGGATTGTACATCCAAGGATTTATGATCTCCTTTGCTTTATTCACTCTTACCTCTTGTGTTGTTGGTGAAAGGCATACCCAGGGATCTTTATTCAGTTGGAGGGGCTGCTAATTGATTTAAAAAAATGCATTTTGTCCCTGGTCACTAATTGATTGATGGAACAGCTGCTGGTCTGACAAAAAACAGACTGAAAAGCAGTTCCCACTATGGGGTGGTCTGTTGCCAAACATGATTGCTTTTGCTTATCAACTGAAAAAAGTATACCCTTACACGTTCCCAGAGATTGGGGCTGTGTTTTATTTAAAAGTATTTCTTTTAATGTTTTTAAGATACTGTCACCTTGAGCAATCTTTAGCTAAAGATGAATTAACCTTAGCAAATTATACAAAGAACCTAAAGTCTGTTATCTTGAACAGTTCTCAAGAGTTCAAAAGCAGGAACCTGATTATCAAACAAATAATTCTTCAGATATTGAAAATTCTAAAGTCTAATGAGATTCCATTTGGTTAATAATGAAAATAATTATTTTTGTTGTAGCCTGTGAATCAGATAGACTGAGTCAATGATACCTTTACAAGTATAATAACATAGTAGAAGCAAAAGCTTCCACCACAAAGTAATAATTTATGTGTTTTCCTCAAATATCTCCTTTATAATACTAATTTATAACTGGTAGCACTGGCTAAAATCTCTTAATTAGTGTGGTGCTAATAAATTAAAAACACCATAGTGATCTATGAAAATAAAACCATGTATAAGTAATATCAAATTAAAGGGTACAGTTATAAATTAAGCAAATATTATGAGTACTTTGGACATGAAGGAATGGTCTGAAACCTATATTCTGGCATCTTGAAGGGAGAATAATATATATATACATTTATTTATTTATAGACTCTCTACATATATATGTATTTATATATTTGATACTATATTTGTCTTCTCTGCATAAATGAATTTCTTTGAACAATGGTGTTCACTGCTTTAAAAATAATTAAAACCATGTACATATAGCATACACACACCCATAAACACACACACACATATATAATTTATGCAGCTATAGGGGTATATAACAGAAAAATATTACCTTTTGCTATATGAGCCAGCCGAAAAGCATCTAATAGTTTTTTAAAAATCAGTAAATCCTCACTAAGCATGGTTTTTACAAAGTATTGTGGCAAGCAGGGAGTGAAAGTCAATGTCAGTGTCTTAATTGACTTGTAGTTGATTTTCAGTTTCATTTGAGATCCTCTGGTTGTAGCTGTAGAGACGGAAGATGTGACATATCCAGACTATGAACGCTTTGTTTTTCCTCTCCTCTGCTATCTAGGTAAGCTGTCACTGCCCTGGGAATTGGGAGGTCTGTATTTTGGCTTGACCCTAATCTCCGTAGTATGTGATATGACCTTGACAGAGCTTTGTAAAGGCTTTGTGCCTAAGTTGGCCTGTTGGTAAAATGGTTATATCAGTGCACTCTGGCTAATATAACAAAGTGCCATAGATAAGGTGGCTTATATATCATCTGAATTTACTTCTTACTGTTTAGGGGCTGAGAAGTTTAAGATGAAGGCACTGGCTGACTCGCTGTCTGACGAGAGCTTGCACCCTGCTTCCTAAAGGGCTGTCTCTCGCTGTGCCTCCCATTGTGAAAGGGCTGAGGCAGTTCTGGGGCTGGAGGTCTCCCCTATAATGGCACTAATCCTAGTCATGCATATTCCACTCTCATGACCTAATCATCTTGGAAGCTCCCTACTTTTTAATACGAACTTGGAAATTAGGATTTCAACATATAGACTTTAGAGCGATATAAACATTCAGTCCCTGTCTGATCTAAAGCCTGAATGGCTGGATTGTGGCTGTGGTAGGGTGCTTGCCTAGGATGTGCACAACCCTTGGTTTGATTCTCAGCACTGAAAAAAAAAAAGATGGGTGGCTTTAAATATGTTTAAAGCAATGAACACTGTTGTTCAAATTCATTTATGCAGAGAGGGCAAATGTATTATAATTATCAAATAAATAGAAGTGGACTTTCTCTGTGGAAGGGTAGAAAGAAGGCCTGCATACCCTGAGCATTGCCTGGGTCCTTCCACTGCCTTCCTCCTCTTTGTTCCCTTTGGGTTTTTTTTAAGACATACCTGGGTGGAAGGGGCACCCACGCAATCAGATGACCTATGTGTTTACTTCTTTGTTTTGTTTTGTTTTTTTTCCAGTACTGGGAATTGAACTCACGACCTTGTGCTATGTGTTTACTTCTAATTATTAGACATGGTTTTAACCTACACCTTTTTATGATCTACAAAGGCCTAAGGTTAGTCTCATAAAAAAAGTCATTTATAAATATACAGTTGAAAGTATTCAAATCATAGTGACATAGAGAAATTTACTACTGTGTATGTTTTGTCTGGATGTACTGGAATAAAATACGCACAGAGCCATACACATCTCCAGGTATGTATCTGAAAGTACAGAGTAATAGAAAGGTGCTAAGATCACATGAAACTGTTTAGAATCTGACAAAGAAATTCCATTCAGTTCCACCCAACAGGCATGTATGGAGCGCCTGCTGTGCAGAAGACACTGTGTAAAACTACCTTCCAATGTCAGGCTTCCAAGGGTTATAAAAGTGAATGACAGGTTCTGTCCTCAATTTATTTTTGAAGCACTCCCTGTCAAAGATTTTAACTTTTTCATACATCTGAAGTGTAAGATACCTAGAGAAAAGTTAGTTTGAAGCACATGGAATAAATAAATCAATAAATAAATGTCATCAAGTAGGTCAAATGTCTTGTGGCTGTGTATGGGCAATGTGGACTGAGGGTCAAGCAAAACTGTCCCTCTATGGAGAGCTATTTTGTCCTTCTTGTTTATTAATGTCCATCCATCTATACTAATGGATTTAGCATGAGAGGAAGTACGGTGGGGGTCGGGAAGTGAGAGTCACTAAATCTCAGACGTCCATCTTTCATTAATATTAATGCTGTCTTCAACCAGTGCGAGTTGGCACAATACAGTCTAAAAGCTTAATACAAGAAAAATAGTTTTGATGGTCCTTATTATATATTCATTGACATCAAGCATCAAATAATCTCATATTACATCATGTGCCTTCACTTTTAATCCAATGAAGAAGAATCTCCCTTCAGTATGCGTTGGCCAGGGTTGTGATTTTGGGTGTTCCCATGATGTATATGATTTTAACTTTTAAACAAATTTTCTACTGATTGACTGACACGAATGCTGAATGAAAACAGACTTCACTTGTACAATGTAATTTATTTTGTAAATCAGCATAAGTTGTACAATTTTTTTTTAATGAGAAGAATCTTGGTTGTATTCCTAAAATTCAGGCATGAGCATCACATGTAGCCCACGTACATCTGATTAGCTCAAAAGGTCTGTGATCATACCTTTGTACGGCTAGCAATTCTGTTCAGAGTTTCTTTATGAAACACGAGTTAAAGAAAAAATGTGTAATAGTTTTTCTTGAACCAAATAACCTTAATTAGAAATCAAAATATTCTATTATAATGTTAGAATAATCTTTAAGATCAAGAGTGAAGGCCCAGAGAGGTTATGTGACTTGCTTAGAAGCACTCAGTGTGTAACTGATACTGTTGGTCTTTCAAGGCCTCCTCTTTTCTGTGGAGTATTCTTTATATTCAAAGGATGTCTTTTATATTCCCTTGAGCTATAATCTAAGATTTAGAGATCCATTTTATCTCTTGTAGTGCTAGAAGAAAAAGCAAAACAAAAGATTAAACAGGTTTTCACAAGCCTAACCCAATTCTATTGCAGCTGCCACTACATCTTCCCTTTAATTTACCCCTCAATCTTCTTTACTCTAAAGCAAACTGAAACATAGTTGATGCCAGAAATAAAGCAAGAAACTAAGAGAAAACATCTTTCTATAAGAACCTCTAAAACAAATTTGAACGAAAATAAATGAATATACTTTCTGTTTCTCCTCACTTCTCTTCCTCAGCCATAGCTTTCTTATTTTCTCATGCAACATTAAAGGATCTGTACGTGATGCCAGATATGTGCATGTGTCAGGAAAAGACATCGAAGGTAGCAGATTTTCTTTTTCATCCTTTTTCCCCCTTAACCTAAAGAGATTGTTAGAATTTGCAAACGTTACTCTACCAGTAATGGTGTCTCTGTTCCACTCCTTGTGCTAGGTAGGTTTTGGGGGCTGGAATGTTAATCTGTGCAGTGTATAAGATGTGGGTCTGGATGTGTGGCCAATTGTATGCCACTTTAGGGTAGATTTTGCTAGGATGCTCACGCCAGAGTCAAACCAGAAGCAAGGACACAAAAGATGTGATTTCCAGTTAGCAATTCTTGCTCTAAGTCCCACTTTAATAGTTTACATATAGATACTTTCCAAAAAACAAATCAACCTACAAACACCTTAACTTTTAGTGCCAACTCAATTCCAAATAAACAACTATTTCACTTCTATTTATTATATCAACATTTATAAGATATTATCTAGATTATACAGTTGCAGTAATTCTTCAAGATAAAGAGGAAAGTTTGCAAAACTGTGAGAGCTTAGAGAGAGTTGGTAGATGATTTTTCAAGGTTCATATTTCTCTGTACTTTTACGGGACAAAAGAAAGCAAAGCACAAAAAGAGAAATGGTTTTTAATACTGCATAGAAAATGCAATATATATGTACAAAATAGATGTTTCATTTGAATTAGTATTTACATGTTTTGTAAGCTCAAGTAATATATGTTTTTCATTATTTTAGTAAAATTAAAGAATGGGCATTCAGCTATCTTTAAATTTTCATATTGCTCACACTAGTTTAGGCATGCCAAATCGCTTTGGTGTAATAAATTCCTATATGAGTATCGCACAGATACTAAAAGACATTGTAATATTATTCTTTTAAATGTGAATTGAAGGAAAATATTAATAGATAGTTACATTTTTATGTTAGCCATTATTAGAATTTACTAATGAAAAACCTGACATAGTATTTCCTATTGCTTTAATATGTTATATATTATGTTTTTGTATATTGTGGGTGTTAATTGCATAATGTTAAAAAATTCTTTGCAATTTCTTGTGATTTATGGGCCTGCCCTTGGTGACTAGGTGTGGGAGAACTCTGGCTTTTGTGGACTTGTGCAGGGAAAGGTTGTGTGAAAAGTTGAGGAAGCCCAATTAGAGAAAGGCACTGAGAAAAATTTTTAAAAATCTGTCCTGCTGAGAGGCAGGCATTTTTTCTGGATGACAAATGTCTGGAGTTCTCAGTTTTACAAAAAGGAGTGCTCACCCCTGGCCTCTTATCCCTTTGTCATGTAGGTAACCTAAGCTGTGGAAAAAGAGACCATCTGGAAAGAATGCTGCGGTTTCACAGAGCCAACATTATTCTCTATCTCCCCTTCCTCTTCCTCTTTCTTTATGGATGGCAAACAGTATTCCGATGACAGGTTTTGGAAAATTCGGCTTAGGAGATAGATTCTCAGGCAGTGACTGTGTATTGGTAATTTGGGTGCTTCTGTGCATTTTATCATACAATTAAGAAGATTTCTATTTTGGGTTTTTTGTTGTTTTTGTTGTTTCTGTTTTTAAATGCTGAACTTCCAAAAGCTTCCACTTAGTTTTAACTGAGGAAGTTATGGGAACTTACCACTTTGTGAGGTAAGTTAGACATAAATGTCTTGTGATTTATATGTGTAAGGCTTTTTATTATATATTGACATAAATCTCATTAGCACACTACACTTCTCAGATATGGTCAAGAGAACAAATTCTTCACGAGTTTTTCTTGTAAATGAGAATTAAGGGCATTCTTGATGATATTCATGATATGTCATATATCCTTATACTTTATCATTCCCCTTCACTGGGGTCACCTTGAATATCTTCCTTTTGATGGTTTCAGGAGAAAAATTGGGCTTCATGAGGGAAAGTAAAGAAAATTTGCAGGTTATTTTATACTAAAAGAGATATATTCTTTTACCTAGTGGATGGCAGTGGAAAAAAACATTACGACAAATCTATGGATGAATGCTACTAATGCTGAAAGTCATCTTCTCGGCCAGAATACTATCTGTAAGAATCTAATCTGAAGGTAAAACAGATCTGTTAGTGTGATTATTAAAACAATTGCCACCTTCTAGTGTAAAGTGATGTCAACAATGAACAATCAAGTAATGCCCTTTGCTTTGATAGAGTCAAGCATTCAAAGCTACCGTGAAATAGGATTGGACGGGACCTTTCATTTCATATGAGAATTAATTCTCTAAATTCAGGAGGGGAGGCAGCTTATTTCTTTCCCCCCAGCAAGCAGGGAGAAACAAGTCTGCAGGAGGCCCTATTTTTTTCTGCCTCATTTCTTAGGGTATACATGTATGTGTTACCAAGTATCATGGTAAATAATCCATTTTTTTTTCCATTTAGTCCTATCAGAAAAGGAAAATAATGGAAGAATTTTCCAAAAGATTTATGGCTTAGAAATTTATACTTTTACATCTAACTTGTTATCTAAGGACTGATTAAAGGTCACATTTTTCCAATTACAGCAAAAACTTTTTAGCTGCACTGGTTTTCTCTATCAGAGAGCACCGCTCTGTCCTGGGCTTAATCAGGACTCCTCAGAAAGAGCTCAGACACATGCTCTCTGTGGAAAACTTTGGTCTTGAAGACTGTCTTTTCCCAGTGCAGTTAACTGAATAGCCACAAAACCCAAAATGCCATATACTAAAGGAATAAAAATAATTGAATGTAATTGCTAAATACCTTGAAGTGTGTATTTAAAAAAACCTTTTGAAAATAGATGTTTTATAGCTTAATAACTTGAATGCAAGACCTCACTGACCTTAAATGAATTCAAAGTAGAGAAAATACTAATTATGTAATTTTACATGTAAATTTCTATCTTTTGCATCTCATGAAATTATCCTTTGGGTAAAAGCTGTTAATATGCCTTCATTTTTAAAAAAAATGCTGCACATTTACTGCTTTTTGAGCTTCTACATTTGATAAAACAAATATAAGCCTGAAAAAATTAAACATCAGGTAATCAATAACATATTTCTTCTCTGTCAAATTATTTTTTCCATGTACAAAATTCCTGTTTGATTTTTCAATTATTCAAAATGTCAGGATGATAGATATAAGAGAGTAACCAACTAACCAGGGAAATCTCTGCCTAATAATATTCAATATAAAGATTCAGAATGATGCTTCATGATGGATTAAACTTTCCACTGTTCTGCCTCATTAGGGTTCTCCCAATTTGACCCAAATGCAAACCTATTACTTAATATATATCTAATAGTAAAACTGCATAAGTGTTCACTAGTACAACAGAAGCTAAATGAGCAGCTTCAGATAATTTAATTAAGTTGTAGGTCTTCTAATATAATTCCATAAGTATGTGAACTTTTAACTTGTGTTAACTCAATTTCCTTATGCTTTCATTTACCATTTGTTGGGGACATTACAATGATTAGACAAAGTCCTTCCAGCTCCTAATGTTCTCCATAAATTTTGATTTAAATTGACTGTCACTTTCTCACTATAATAAAGTAGATATTTGACATCTCAAAAAAGAGAACTGGTCTAGGATATTACATTATCAAGGAGCAGAAATTTTTTCCTCTTGCTGCACAAAATGCACATAAATTACTCCTTAATAAATGCCATTAAGAATAGTCAAAGTAAAGTGGGAGGAGTACTGCATATTCATAGCCATGTCTACATTTCAGTATTTCTTGAAAAAAAAAATAGACCCAGTACTGAAAATACACATGCTATCATATTCCTGTGTAATTGTGTGCTTGATAGCTACCAATGTCTACTTGTCTGGTTGGTCAGCATTCAGACACCCTCTGAATTAAGGTAGGAGAGCAGCAGATCTTTTTTTGTTGACGTAAGCAACAAGCATTCATCAAAAGAGCTAAACCCAAATACATCACTTTCTCAGAGGGGTAAATTATACAACTGTGCCTGAAAGTCATCAAAGAATACATTTATTTTTGAACTAAGCCCAGAATAAGTGAAATTATGCTTCCATAAATATATATTTAACACCAACTTTCTTTAGTTTCAATAAAATAACTTGGTTGATAAAGTTTAATTATTGTCAATTACTCCCATGGAAGTTATCTAGATAGTCCAAAAATAGAGGCCATAGGGGCTGGGGATTTAGCTCAGCGGCAAAAGCGCCTGCCTGGCAAGCGCAAGGTCGTGAGTTCGGTTCCTGGTACCGGAGAAAAACCAAAAAA
>NW_004955403.1:26594230-26641308 GCF_000276665.1 Chinchilla lanigera
TTCCTGGTACCGGAGAAAAACCAAAAAAAAAAAAAAAAAAAAAAAAAATAGAGGCCTCAGTTCTGTGCCCAGAGAGACCTAAAATCTTCAGGTTCAGTGCTGGAATTTCTGCACTGAATGAATCAAGAAGTCTTTGAGGACAACCAGAGCTCCTTTCAAGCATCAGCAGAGCTGTGAGACGATGCCATACAAGGGGAAATAATTTTCCCATAAAACCACTGCATTTACCGTGTGTTTGACATTCAACCTTCTTTAAAGCACAGTTTGTCTACAAGATGTAAGATTCTTTTTTTTTGTTTGTTTCTTTTTTTCTGGTGCCAGGAATTGAACTCACGACCTTGAGCTTGCCAGGCAGGCTCTCTGCCACTGAGCTAAATCCCCAAGCCCAAGATATAAGATTCTACTCTAGAAATTTCTTAGCTTCTATTCAAAATGAGTATTACTTTAAGGAATAGTACTATTAATCTTTATGGAGGACTGTGATATGCTAAGTAATTCATAAACTTTTTTTTAACCTATTCACACAAGTCTCAAATTAGCAAATGTTATTATCCCTAGTTTATAAATGGAATAGCTAAGGCACTGTGAAATCAATTAAGTTATCAAAGGTGGCAATCAGAGCTGCTCAACTTTGGACTCAATGTTCTTAGCCAGTAGACTAAATTGGTTTGGTGATACCTCTGTTTTATTTACTGGCTTGTATTATAGTTGTATTACAGTAAGGCTTCCTATCTACTTATAACTATTGAAATCTATATATATCTGTATCTATATCCTTATCCGCATCCCTATCCATATCTGTATCTGTATCATGCTGGGGCATGAACCTAGGGCCTCACACATGCTATGCAAGTGCTCTACCATTAAGCTACATGTCCAGCCTCTTTCTTTGCTTTATTATAACACAAGTAGGATATGGCTGTAAGTTTGAATAATATAAATGATCCAAAAGAAGAAAATAAAACATCATTTTTACTTTGTAGAGATTTACTACATCTTCCATGTTAATTATTTGTTGATATTAACTATATTTTATTTTATTTGTTGGATAAATGAATGGAAGAAAGGGTGGGGATGGAGAAGAATGGGAAGGTTTTGCTGGAAAGAAACTAGTTTGTGAAGTGATTCAGGCTCCAAGACCTTTTCTTAGCACCAGCAGCTAAGTCCCCGGGGAGTCGTCTGAGCACTGGTCTTGATGAATCTGCAGACTGCAGTGAGTACCAGCACTTCCATTAGTGATTATTATGAAAGTCTAAAGGAATATTACACTTTACATTCAAGTTTTTTTCTTGTTTTAAAAATAAAAATTTGTATAACGGATGTTCTTTTGAAATCTAGCATTTGACTTAATAATTTAGTGTGAACATCTGGTGATGTCTTGATAATGTATTTTTATAATATCATTTTTAATGTCTGTGTAATTGAATATTTTGATTTGGAAAGAAGTCATTTTATATCATCATGTCTCAATCTGAACTTCATATTCGATCTCAGGTGAAACTTCTGCACATTCCATCCTTTTACGAGAGAGTTTTAGAAATATGGGTTGTTCAGGAGGCTCTTAATGTGCTTCCTGAACAAATGTGGGTGTGCACACAAATGAGTCTCAGTATTCAAGCTATTTCTTCTTCTTCTTCGCTATCTGCATGATTAAGACACATGAATATTTTACATGTGACAATCTTGTAATCGTCTAACAGTGACATAGAGTGAGGCCTTGGGAGGAAGGGACAAAGGAATCTTGACCTTTAGTGGGGAGCCTTGGTTGGTCAAGTTTCTTTTACTTTCCTGGCTGACTGTGCCCGAGGGTAAAGGGAGGAAGTGACATCTTTAGCGAGGCCTCCCTGGTCAAATGCAATCAGATTGACTGAAAGCTCTGATTTTGTCTAGAAGACTAAACAAAATTCTCCTGTTAGACCCCACGCACTGGCCAGAGAAATGACCCATGAAGAGCCATTCTACACCATTGCTGGACAACAATTTCAACATCTCATTTAAAACTGCAACGAGTTAAGGAGGTTTTTGAATTATGTATTAAAGTTAACTTCCAAATATAACTACAGTTGAGCATTTCAGCATAGTGTTTCCACGACATCAATGTCCACAAATTGCAGCTGTTGATTTCTTATTTGCTGGTCTGGTTGTCACTTCCTATAACTTTTCACTCTTGATACTGGCATTCTAGCACCCAATATTGAACTATCAATATTAAACCACCTTCCACCTCCTTGCTCTTCATTCTCTGTCTTGAGCCATTAAAATCACCAAGATCTCCAATTTTCCTCAAAGTACATGAACTCTGTCTGCAATTTTGACAAGAGCACAAATTGTTACTCATTGTCCAGTGGGGAACACTTAGCTCTATCAACCTTTCTCTAGTATCGAAGCCTCCGTTAGACTTTCATAATAATCACTAATGGAAGTGCTGGTACTCACTGCAGTCTGCAGATTCATCAAGACCAGTGCTCAGATGACTCCCTGGGGACTTAGCTGCTGGTGCTAAGAAAAGGTCTTGGAGTCTGAATCATTTCACAAACTAGTTTCTTTCCAGCAAAACCTTTCCATTCTTCTCCATCCCCACCCTTTCTTCCATTCATTTATCCAACAAATAATATAAAATATAGTTAGTATTAACAAATAATTAACATGGAAGAGACTAGCAACTGATCTCCTCACACTGATGTAACTCCTCAAGTAAGTTCCCCACAGTTACCAGAGGGATCATTTTTAAAAATGTAAAGGTGGTCATATTAAAATTTTTATGTGGTTTATGAATAAGCTCCTAATTGTGCTAGTTAATCTTAGTTGTCAACCCAACTAGGTCAACAGCCTCCTGTAGAGAGGATTGGATCATGGGGGTGTTATATCCATCAGTGGATTAACCCACTGATATGCTGTTAGGAGGGGGACCAATGGGGTGGAGGACATATCTTTTGCTGGTGTTCTTCCTCTGTGCTCTGATTCTGGTCACCATGAAGTAGGCAACTTTGTTTTACCATGCCCTTCCATCATGGTGTTCATGCCTTAGAGCCAGTTTACCATGGACTGAAACTTCTGAAACTGTAAGCCAAAATTAAATGACTTTGTCTTTTAAATTATTGTGTTAGATATTTTGTGCCACTGATGAGAAAGCTAATACATGGTTACATCTCAGTTTGCTGGAACTGTGTCAGTTTCTGTTTGTTATAATAATTGATAATGATTTTGACTTCCAAGAGTGTTGTGTTTTAGAGAATAAATAATATGGTCATATCACCGGTGAGGTCACACTTCAGCTAGCCCATATCTACTGTGGTAGCTTAATCATTTTGTATTAGAACCACCCTGCCTCGCCTTACCCTTGCAACTTCTGAAGGCACCATGTTTCTTCCCACTTGGGATCTTTGTTCATGCTTTTCCCTCTTTAGATTGTCTGTCTGTCTGTCTATCTATCTATCTATCTATCTATCTATCTATCTATCTATCTATCTGTCATCATCATCATCTGTTTTTGTAGTACTGTGAATTGAACCCAGGGCCTTGCCCATCCTGGACAAGCACTTTATCTCTAAGCTGTATTCCAAACCCAAGAATGTTATTCAAATCTTTTTTTTTTCTTTCTGTCTAAATTTTACTCATGGGCCGGGGATATAGCTCAGTGGCCTGGCAAATGCAAGGTCCTGAGTTTGATTCCTGGTACCAGAAAATAAAAGAATAAATTTTCCTCATTCTTCAGATCCCACTAGAAAGGAAACTCTATGAAGGTAGGGACTTGTGTTTGTTTAGATAATTAGTCTAGTTATATGCTTAAAATGGTCCCTGGTAAACAGTTGTTCCTGAATAAATATTGGCTGAATAATGCATCTTGACTCAAGTATTACTTTGCTAGTGAAGCCTTTCCTTTCTAGCATTACCTTAGGATTTGTTTGCTTTCTCATTGAAATATTATAAAGCCAGGTACTTTCCAAGCACTTATCATACCATCATTTGTTCACTAGACTTACTTTGAGGAGATCAGGGATTGTTTCCATTTTGCTGATTTCTGTGTCTATATCACATACTACATTTATCTAAAAATGCATTAAATAAATAAATGAACAAACACTATGACTAAAACACTATATTAGACATTTTAGCAATCTCAAGAGATTTTAGATTTGTTCTTACACTCTGGAAGCTTATATCTGAGAGGGGAAATAAAAATATGCAAGTAGGTAGCAGTAAAAAATGACAGACTGATTCATAGAATTTTAGAATGAAGGCTTTCAGCAAGGTTATAGATAAACCCTAACTCACCATAGCAGCATTAAGGGGCCATCATGGAATGGCAGTGACAGTCATGAGGCATCGGGATAACAAGTATGTGTAGACCTTCAGAGGTTGAAAAATACTGCTGTGTCTTTGAGTGGAGTGGAAAGATCATGAAAATAATGAATTTGAATTAAGTTTTGAAGGACTTATTTTCTAACAACCATTAAATATCTATTATCTAATAATAGGAGTAAGACTGCTATCCTGGCTCACTTAGATTAAGGACTGGCAAACAATTCCTTTGCACCTGATCTGACCTCTGTTTCTGTAGACAGCTTTATGACAACATGGCCATACCCACTTTTTTACCTCTTGTCTATGGCTGGCTGCTTTCATAATACAAGTGTAGAGCCAAGTGGCTGCATGTAGATCCTATGGCCCATAAAGTAAAAAATACTGACTCTTTGGTCTTTTATAAAGAATTTGCTAACCCAAAAGTTCAACTCCCAGGGTTGAGTGTGGAAGACAGCAATAAAACTCCAAACATGTTACAAGATATGAGTTTAGAAGAGATGCGTAAGAAGATTCCTGGTGGAGGAATAGATGAATTATAGTCAGTCCTCCGTGGCTGTGGATTCCATGTCTGTGGATTTAATCAACTGAGAATGGGAAATACTTGAGGCAATATTCATCTGTATTGAACGTATACCAAGTTTTTCCTCTTTTCATGATTCCTTCAATAGTGCAGCACAACTCTTTACATAGCATTTAATTATATTAGGTATGAAAAGTAATATAGAGACGGTTTAAAGTACATGGGAGGATGTGGATAGGTTGTACTCAAATACCACATCACTTTACATAACGGATTTAAACATGTGCAGGCTTTTGGGTCTGTGAGGAGTCTTGGAGCCAATCCCAGTGGTCACTGAGGTATGAGTATACTTAATGATGCAAGAAAGAGAACCCAGAAAAAGGATGTGACTGGTGTCTTTAAAGGTCCATATTCAGTGGGAATTTATTTATGAAGAAGGAAAAAGGCAATACACTACAAATTAAGGTGAGAATGCAGGAGTGAACACATCTTATTTGCAGGAAATACATAGAACTTCTAGTCTGGACTACAGGTTCCCACTGGGAGTTCAAGGTGAAAAGTTTATCGACTGAAGCTAGGGAGGCTGTACAGACAGCCTTGAGTGCAGGGCTGAGACATTTGAAATTCACCAAGTAGGCACGAGGGACACTTTGAAGGCTCTTGTTCAGGTCAGTGATATGAAAAAAGGGAATAGGTGGTTAGAGTCTGGGTCCCATGACCTGGGATCAGGAGGGACCGGGGGACCCTGAAGACAGTCTATTGAAGAGGATAAAAGAATTGAAGATCTGAGAGCAAATTTAGTGCATAGGTCTTGCTTTACCCATAAAGTGTTTGAATATTTAAAAAAAAATAGCTGTTCACAGGTAGGAAAAGGCTATTTTTGCACACAATATGGATTTTTGCTGCTTTTTAAAAATCAGGCTATTCTGGTCACATGTGCCTGCATTTTCGTGTGGCAATCATGCTTTGGAGATGCATTGCACCGCGTGGAGTTTGCAGGATGAGCCCTACTCTGGCGGCCTTTAATCCTGTAACATAACCCTGTTGCTCTTGGACTCTGTAGCTTATTATGCCATCACCTGGACATAAGTTTGAAACAGTCTTTAATTGGAATGGAGCCAACACAGTCACCTTTATTTTCCTACCTCGAACTTCCTTTTTTCTTTTACATCTACTGACTGTTCTTTGTGAAGCTTTCTTAAGATTCATCTCCTTTAATTTTAAATGCTGGGGAATTGCACGTGTGTGTTTGTGTGTGTAGGTCTGTCACACACTCTTAATTGGAGTGTGATAGATCTTCTAGGTGAACATCTGCCTTGAGGTCATGATCTCCAATTTAATTCCATTGTGGAATATCTTTCTCTTTTATTCCTCATTAATTTCTGACAGACCACATTTTACCTGCAAACCAAGCATTCTGACCCCACTCCACCCTGTTTCCTAATATTGTAGTTTCTATTTCTTTTGCTTATACAACCACAACAGCTTTTGTTTGTGCTTTTCAGTAGTTTTATTTTTAATTCCACCTGAAACAAAAACTGTTTCTTCTAAGAAAGTGTTTTTAGAGAGTACTTGAGTTTTATTCCCAACTGGATTCTTAAAATTCCTTCATACAATGTTTTTCTCCCTTGGCCTGGCTGTTAAAAATAGGCTACCACAAATTTCTGTATAACTCTTGATGATATGTGATTCAGGGTGGAGGTGAATGCTATAAAAGGGCAGTCAATCTGTTACTACTCCCGAGGAGCTGGGCGCTCCCTCACCAGGCCTGCCGGGGACACTGGGTTTACTGTGACCCTGCTGAGCAAGCGTTACAGATACATGTCGATGTACAAAGTCTGGTTGTGATCAGGTTACTTGTGTTTTATGTTTCAAGATAAACGATGTGGCCTTTGAAGAACAGTTAAACCAGAATCATGTGTCAAAAGCAGGTCTGAACAGAGCTGGGCCTCTGCCAGAAGACTTAATAAGAACTACTTTTTAGTGTTTTATTAGAAATATATATTATAGAATTTCTGAGCTAGTGAGTACCAGAAATTTAGGGGAAGTTTTATGCTAATTAGAAAAGGCTAACCACAAACCTAGCTCCATGACTTTAACTTCTTCCTGCCTTGTCTGCAAAGTGAAGAAGCAAAAATAGATGATCCTCATGCTGGTCTGTGAATGCAGAGATGGAAGAGGAGCTATGCCTGTCCATAGGGAATCCAAGTTTTCATGTAGGTTTGGCCTGAGCCAAGATTGCCTGGACCAAGAAGCTGCTAAAAGCCCCAATTTTTCCCTGGAGGAAAGGTTGAGATGGGGCAAACCTAGTAGTTATACAGAGCCCCCATGTGAAAAAGTGAGGAAAAAAACTACAAAACATAGGACAGACCAAGGTCCCTTTTCGAGTTCTTCACATTCATGATTCAACCCGTCTTCCTTTCGGTTTTCGCGCCTGTTACTCAAGGTGGTTGCCTCTTGTATTAGTAAGCCTGGCTGCTGTACCAAATACCACAGCCCCGGTGACTTACATGACAGAGAGGGATTTCTCACAGTTCTGGTGGCTGGAAGCCCCAGACCCGGACTGTTTCTAGAGAGGCCTCTTTCCTCATTTGCACACAGATGCCTTGTCTCTGTGTCCTCACATTGATTGTCCTGTGTGTGTGCACAGGGCTGTCTCCGGTACCTCTTCCTCTTCTTAGTGCTTCCTTTTCTTTCTTTACACTGAGGGAACACAGGGGGTTGAACCCAGGGCTTTTACGCTGAGTTACATCCCCAGCCCTATTTTTTATTATGAGATAGGTTCTTGCTAAATCACTAAATTGCCCAGACTGGGCTCAAACTCACAATTCTCTTGCCTTGGTCTCCCAGGCTTCTGGGTTTATAGGCAGGCACCACCACACCTGACCTTGCTCCTTCCTCTTATAAAATCAACAGTCTTTATGGATTATGGCCAAACTCATGATATCATTTAATCTTAATTACACTGAGATGGGCCCTATTTATACATCTAGCCATGTTGGAGGAAAGGGTTTCAATATACGAATTCTGAGAAGACCTAGTTAGGTCCATAACATCTATATTAGAAAGCTGATATAAAATAAGACTGTGACATGAAATGATGTATGCAAAGCAGTTCACAGTGTTCCTGACCCAGAGTGGAGCCCTGCCCAAAACTGCACATCCGATTCAAAGGATGCATTGCCTTCAGAAAGAGTTCAGCACCAGGATACATGCAAGACAAAAAAAAGATAAAGCAGTCATTAATAACTTTGAAGTTTCATATAGAAGACATCTGATTGTGCCTATTGTAGAGGCACATCTATCTCTTTAAGCATTATTTCTATTAATTCATTTCTTTTTTATTATCAACAAGCAGAGATTTATTTGGATTCTAGATTTAGTTGACTTTTCTAGTCAAGTAAAATTGACTGTACAGTCTTATCCCTTTACTTTTCTAGAGGTAGAGCTCTAGGGAGTATTCCTGATGGACAGTTGTCCATGCCTCTGGAAAGTGTAGCCAGATCATCAGCTCATCTGAGGCTTACTACTCGATTTATAGACAACCTCTATGTTACTGTGCCTCAGGAGAAATAATGGAGAGCCATTATATAAATGGATAATAGTTGAAAAGTACCCCAAAGGCAGTTAAGCAGTAAGAGTATATTCATGAAAGAAGGGCATTAAAGAGAAGACTACTAGATTGCCGGAGATGGCTTCAAGCTATGTGAAGATAACCAGATCTTGCCAGCGTGCTCTATTATTTTAACTACAATGAGCTTCTAATGAATAAGAAAATTTTTCTGCAATGTGTTGACACTGGTTCAGACATTGCTGATTTTTTTCTTTGCTTCTAAGCAAGTTTTGGAAATCTTTTGAATATGGCTTTAGGTTTCTATAGCCATAAAGACACACTTAAAACCTCTGAAGTATAATAATCAGTCCAGACAGAGAAATAATTAAGAAAAAATATCAAAGGTGTCAATATTAATGATTTAAAAATATCATTATATACATCTACAATTATGGTGCTGGATAAATAGATCTAGGCACAATTTGACTCTGCAAGAAAATTGCATGATTAGGCAGGATCCTGGAGGTAGCTGAGCAGGTGTTAGAATAATTACAACTATTCACATGTGGAGTTGCTGTTTCTGAGATAACCCAGAAATTCCAGCCTTCAGAGTGGGTTTATTTGTACCAAGCAATATGCAAGACACTGAGTAAAATGAGGGTATATTTTAAAAATAAAATAACCACCTGCATTAAAATATAAATATTCTCCTAATAGTGTGATCTTGCTCAATTTATTTCTGTACAGTGTTTTTCTCTTGAAAAATTGGGACCAAAGCTTTGGCTATTCAGGCTTCAGATGCTAGAGCTGGCTTTGGAAATGGGTCCTGAGATTTCTGGGCTCACTATCAAAACAGAAGCGAGTGCACTGGCTAAAGGGAAGTGAAAGGAGTTCGGAGTTTGCAGCCCTCAGGAGAGGCAGATAGCAGTGCAAAATCACAGGAGCAATTCCCAAGGCATGTTCTCTGGAGGAACCAGGAAGCACTCGTGGAGGTGGTATGCTCACATCACAGAAGGGGAGTATGCTGAGCAATGTCAATACCTTTGTCTACAGTTAGAGATAAGTGTACCTTTAAGTAGTATATTTCTCCATTATTGAGAATTACTAGAAACAAACCCCATCTCTCAGAAGGTAATTGGGAATCCAGCACATTTTATTAACCTGGTTGCTTCTCCATCTTTAGATCTTTGCTTTTTGTTCGACTGATTTCTTTCACTGCTTTACTTTTCACACTCTGTGTTTTCATTCTGTGTACACACACTTTAATCTTCTACTTAAAACCTTCTGTTTGTAAGTTATTATCTGAGGCTTTGGAACTATGCTCAAATAAATAAATGCTTTGTCTATTCATAAGGCCTTTGTAGTCAAGGAGAAAAATAGACACGAACATGGCAAATGGTGTACTGTTCCTGCCCACAGCTGTAGCCTGCCTTGCACTCTGCCACCATTCTGAAATTCACTCTGTAGAATTCCTTGTAGCCCCATACTACACTGGACTATAATATGTCTAGTGTCTCCACTCAGTTTGCAGCCCCTGCCTTGATATACTCTTAGCTTTCTTCTTGCCTTCAATTTTTTATTTTTTTGTCTTTTTGAGACAGGGTCTCGCTATGCAGTTCAGGCTGGCCTTGAGCTCAGTTTGTAGCCCAGGCTGGTCTCGAACTAGCAACGATCCTCCTGCCTCAGCCTCCCGAGTGCTAGGATTACAGTTGTGCACCACTACACCCGCCCTCTTCTTGCCTTCAAACACTCATGTTTAACACTCACCTCAAGTATGACCTCTGGAAAGCCTTCCCTGACATCACAGTTTGCTGCCAATGGTTCTAAATATTACGCCGTATTATTATAATACCTTGCACACAGTGGTCTGTTAAATTGGCTATCTTTACCTTATGGAAGAGTGAAGGGAAACCTCTCTGATTAATAACCCAATCCTCTGATCCTTGTGCTTGCTTGTTTATCTGTGGATTTTCCTGAGGGGTGTCCTAAGTTTTGATAAGAAGAAACAACAAACATTTACCTGTGTATAGCACTACAGGAAAACTACAAATTTAAAGAGTTTTTCTACTATACTAAATTTGGTGAGAGGAAAAATAAATATGGGGTGCATATTTAAGCTGAGGAGCCAGGAAAGAGGCATTAGTGATATATGGTAAACAGGGCTGTTAGAAATTGCGAGAAATTTGGTTCTAATCAGGTACATTCTGCTAGTCTCTTATAATTTCAGTGAGTAAAACAAGGGCTGAAGAAGAGGATACTGAAAATGTCAAATTTATTTTATGATGCTATGGTACAAAAGAATGTGAGATAACATCAAAATACTGTTCAATAAAATGTGGGTATTTTAACATCATGGGACCGGACCATTCAATTCCCTAGGAAAGAATTGGTACTTTTACTACTTCATTGATCATGTTCTTTTCTCAGCTACCTCTGCAACTTACTGACATGGAAGTGGCTAATTTTCATCAACTTTAGCCTTATACTGAAAGCTTTTTTCTTCTTGCACTGAATTTCAAGTTGAGAAGATTGTCTAATATATGCTGTATTTTATTTCATTTCAGATGACTTTCTCCTATATAACATTCTCCTAATTTTTTGAATCTGTCTTCCATATAGAAGCTTGTATAAAGCCTAACACCTATTAATTTGTATCAATTTATAACATTTGTATCAGTATAGTATGAAATGTTTATTTTTATTAGGACTTAGACTCATAGATAATGCATATCGAGTTTTAATATAATCATTAATATATTTATTCATATTTTACTCTCCAAATCCTTCATATTTATAGAGTATTTCTCAAGTATCTTGTGGAATTCATTAAAATTCATCACCAGCAATATGTTTTTATTTATAACATCTTTGTGCATATAAGACCTATTAGGAAAATATTTTAGGAAACTTACAATAAAAAGAAAGGAAAGGCTTACATTCTTATTTAAAAGTTAATTAAATATTCTTTAGAGAATATGGCATTGGAAGCTGTTTCCATCAAGCAGGGAAAATATTACATTTCTTAATTTTTTTCATATTTCAGCTTCATTAAGACAATTTAATTGCTATAATGAAAACTTTTTCTTAATTCTCATCGTAGGGACCAAAAGCCATTTATTGCTTAGTAAAAGCAATCTAGGTTTTAAAAAAAATGTAATTCATAATGAAATTCCACATAGAAGTGGCATTTATTTTTCTAACTTTAAAAATATTCTCTTTTCTCATTAGCCACAAGAATAGGAAGCTTCTTACAAAGTCCCTACTGCTACCCTCACTCCTGTAATTTTATAACAATTGCACAAAGGAGTGAGCATAAATACACAGTTCTTTGTCTAGTTTTCTCCCCATTCTAAGTCCATTGAAAAGATACCTTTCTCTTTGGGCAGAGTTTGGCAGAATGAACCTAGGCTTAGGGGTTAGAATGAGGTGTGTTCAAACTCTGACGTCACTCTGGTTGCCATCACTTACAGAACTAGTGAAACACCCTGAGCCTCAACTTCCGTGTAAGCCAGGGATAGCATCGCTGGCTGTCTCAAGGAATTATCTCACCATGGTGCTTGATTTGGAAGATGTTCCAGAGATTGCCAGTTCCCTTTCATGGCAGACTGTACCATCCACTAATACAATGTAAATAATGGCAGCTAAAATCATGATAATGTGACTGCATAGGTAAAAAATGACCACGAAAAAAAAATTAGAGAGAGACATCAGAGTGCCAGTTCATGGTAACCTAAACTTTTAAAATGCGATTGAAACATGTTTTGAAGTGTGCAGATTCAAATCTGCAGAGACCAGAAATGGTTAGTTGCTATGTAGAGCAGGAAGTCCCACCACAGCTGACAGGCCTCGGAGAAATAACCACTGCTCCAACCTGAGTTGACTCCATCTGAAGAAGCAGAACTAGGCTTCTATAGGTAACTTAGCATGCTTAAAAGCCCATGTGGGGTTTCCTTTATCTTTGGCAACTACTGGGATTTGATATAGTCAAGATGACTAGTCCTTAATTATTGCTTTAGGTTGTATCTCTTGAGACCTTGGTCGTGCACACTGTGAGCTGTTAATGACACTGGCTTTTTATTTGGGTTCCAACTCACACCAAAGGTGCAACGATGTCTTCACAGCCTTCACTCAGAGTTGCTGAACTCTGGGTGGGGTTTGGAGAACTCATTTACGACATGATGAAGCTGCTGCTGTTTCCTGGTACCCAGCACTATCCACTCCACAAGGAGCATTTCACTCATCTAAGATATGTCCTGTCCACTAACATCATATCTGGCTTCTCCAGTCATATTTCAGTATCACTTTATCAATGAACAAAGAAGGTAATATCTCTAAAAGTTCCTAAGAAGGACGTTGCCAGGTGCTCACCACTGCAGTCTCAGTCTCTTCTGTTTGGGTCCAAAGAGCTGAGGGAGGATCGAGCACAGAGGAAGACAGACAAAAAAGACACTCAGACTGATTGGAGATAAGAAGGCATCAGAGCTCAGACACCCATCCTAGGTCCCAGCAGAGCCTTGGTCTGTGAAAGGAGATATCACTCAAGATAAATGGGTGTCCTGTATTCACATCTACATTTTTATTAGAATCCTATTTTCACCAGGCACAAAGACAAATGAACAAACAAACAAACAAACAAACAATAGCCCTAGACAGGTAATCAGGACTCTTAATCTCCATTCTTAAATTCTTTTCTTAATGGACTCAATTTAAATCAAAATTCTAGGTGGTGGCAAAATCTACACTAGAATCTCAATCTCTTTATGATTGTTACTGTTATTATTATTATTACTAGTTACCATTTATAGTTTGCTTATTGTTTTCTGTGCCGTATGTTAAATACTTTATGTACATAAAAACATCTGAGTTGCCTTAAATAAGCATTTCTCCGAAGAAGATCTCCAAATGGTCAACAAGCACATGAAAGGATGGTTAGCCTTATCAGTTAAGGAATTGCACGTGAAAATCTCAGCAAGAAAAATCACTAGCATGGTCACACCTCAGTGACAGGAGTGGGGAGGTAATATGCTATTTTTGACAACCTTTAGGCTGTAACTACTTGTTAGATCCTTCTTGCGTATCTCTGTCTTCCTGAGAAACCACTTTGAAGATACCACCATGTATTATAGCAGCCATTGATATTTTCCTACTAATTTATCCATAACTCTGTAATGTTTGTATTGTTCCTATCCTATTTTGTAAATGGATGTATGTTTATTACTGTGTGTTTCCTACAACAACCATTGAGAATAGTTAATGATTATTCAATAGGTCACTCATGTATAGCTCTATTTATTTTCTTTAGAATCCACTTTGAAGATACCAAAGTATAGTACAACAACCATTGATAATAACTTACCTCTTTTGTCTGTAACTCACTATTATTTGTCTATTTGTTTTCCTGAGAAACTATCTTGTAGATAACAATATGTAAAACAACAACCATCGATAATTTTCTACTACTTTGTCTGTAATTTGGTAAGCTCCCCCTATTATTATGTTATCCTTCTTTTACTCTTCAAAATAAAAAAAATTTAAAAAAAAGAGAAATTACTAGCATGATTGTAATATAGACCATGGGCGAAAGTGTTGGCATAGATGTGGAGAAACTGGAACCTTGTGCCTTGCTGGTGGGAATGTAAAATGCAAGCTTTTGTGAAAAAATATAGCTGTTCTTCAAAAAGTTAAACATAGAGTTATCATGTGACCCAACAATTCAACTTCTAGGTATATAATCTCAAAATTGAAACAGGTACTCAAACAAATAGTTCTATGCAAATGTTCATAAGCATTATCAACAGTAGCCCAAGCCACATATTAGAATCCTAGCCCTATCCAACGAAGTTGATGTCTACCCTCCCTTGGTGCTGAATTATGCAGGAAGAAAAATGGCTTCATATTAGTCAGCAAAAGGGCTAAGAGGTACCCTGCTTCACCCTCTTCTCAGCCATATAATCTTCCTGTTGTATTTTGTCTCAGTGTGACACAGACTATGTGATGAAACCCAGGGAAAGAAATTGGAGGCGAGTTCTTGAGCAAACAAGTATGAGGAGCTGAGCTCAGCTTTCTTTGCCTTCCCTGATTTGCAAATATGTATCTCAAAAAATACACCATTAAGAGTTCTGTTTTTGTTTTTTCTGCAGTGACTGCCATATTAATCATGTAGAGAAAGCCTTCAGTGATAGAGTTGTGAGAGTTAACTGTGTAATTGAATCAACAAAGCACCACTATCATTTCCAAACGTTTGTACAGACTATGTCAAACCCATTTCTCCTCACATTTAGTTGGCCTTGACCACATTAGCCTCCTTTTTTCAGTCTTAAGTACAAGGTTTTCTTATTTATTTTATTTTATTTTATTTTATAGAGAATAAAAAATAATAGAAACATTAAAAATGATGCAGAATTTCAAAAGCACAAGATGATAGGAATTCAACAATGGTTGTTATATTGCACATTATTGTCTTCAAAGTAGTTGTTCAGATTACCAGATATAAGCATCTAAAATTGGCCAAAATTAAGCATTAACTCTAGGTTTTCTAAGCATTTCTCTACATAAAATTTTTCAATGGGTTCCCAGTGAAGTCACTGCAGGCAAAAGTCTTTGTCTAGCTTTCAAGGTCATCCATGATGGTCTAGATTCCTTTTCCATGATTGTTTTATGGGCAGTTAAATTGGATTTTTTTTTACCCTTTTAAATAAATTATAATATAAGGTAATACTAACTACTACTTTACTTGTGTTATTTTATTTAAATTTTACAGTGTTCAATAAGGAAATTATCATAGAAGTGAGACTGAAGATCAGGGCAGAATCTGAACTCAGGTCTCTGTGGTCAAACTCGCGTTTTAAGTACTTGATTTTGACCTTGTTCTTGCTCTTTACTTTCCTTTGTATTGTTGGCTCCTGCGATACTTCACGCCAGCCCCACGTGTGATTTCTTTTTCTCTTTTCTGTGCTTCTCTGATATTCTTGACCCTCTGAGCTTCTCTTCTATCAAATTCACATAAAAGAACAAACATTTTCTATCTCTTGCTGACCTTTCTCTCTGCATACTTCTAATCAGCACACTGCTAATTCAGGGATGGCGCTAAGAAGGTTTCCCAAGCATCTCTACTGCAGTGTCTTGCTGTATCTCTGACCTTGTCTCACCCCAGTATGTTGCTCATATAGGCATTCAATAGTTATTTGTTCAATGATTCTCATAGATTACCTGCCAGGGAAATGATATTGTTATACGGATGTGTTTGTTAAAGTCATTTATAAGAATAGATTGTATCTCTTTAATCTTTTATTAAATATAATGTTTGACATCTTGGGAATATTTAAATAAGTAGGTTGAATATTAGGAAAATATTCCTATTTTAACGTATAATTAAAGTGCTTAAAATCTTAAGTGCGAAAACTTCTTTTTACCCAAGTGCTTACTTGAACCAACATGAACACTAAAAGCAGAAGAAATTGCTCTTTGTAAATCTGTTACCTGAAACGTCTTATTCTCAGGAGTTTCATGATAGGTCCATATAGAGAAATTAATTTACAGAAGTAGTCAGCATAACCGCTAAAAAAAATGCAAGCATAAACTACTATGCACTTTTTCCTTTGTGTGACTTCTGCATATTTCAATATTCAGTTCATCACCTTTAAGGTTTTCAGACTTACCAGCTGTAAGAATACCTATCAGATTCTAGCGCAGCATTAAAACTGATGCTATTGAAAATAAAGGCATCAGCACATTCTTGCTGAATTGTTTTCTCATGTGACTCATACTACTTAACTAACTTCTTCTTTGTGATTGTTCATTTATCATATCAAAGTTTCTTTGGACATCTGCATCTTTAAGTACAAAAGCACAGTCTGGTTGAAAAAGATCATTTGGAAACAAACTAATACTGTGATTTGGAGCTATAATTCAAGACCATGCTGGATCCGGTCGCTATGGATTTAAAGTCCTTTCTTCATTTTTTAAGACATAAAGCCATTGAATTTTCAATGTTAGCATTGTCTGTTTACCAAAAATAATTTCATTTACATAGAACTCATGAAACTATACTTCACAAAGCCCTTCTACTTAGCTTAGATCAGAGGATATTCTTGATAGAGCTCATCTTAAAATCACTTGGAGTCCAAAGTGTCTATGCAAAACCATTAATCTCAGAATGTGTCTAAATACTAACCTTGAGACAGGCTGCAATTTACTGTTCTCTGTGACAGACAAATAGCTAGGGAAGCTCTGTCATTTAACCTCAATGCTTTCTTTGGTAGTGGTAGAAAGAAAGGGTTTTAAAAAATACTTCCTTGTCAAAAAAGACTACAAAAATTGGTCAATATGGTATAACTCAACATATAAAATTAATGCTATAAATAGATGTTTTTGTCACCATGTTAAAAATAAATAAAACAGATTTTAAATCAGTATACTTTCCAGAGAATCAGCATGCAGGTGCTTTGACTGATTTTTATAGCTCAAATAGATAATATACACACATTTAGTCTATTTTGACAAGTATGCTATTGGTTATATCTTTACTCTGTTTACACAAATACCAAATTGTAAAGGAGTCTCATTTACAAATGTGGGGCTGGTTCTCTTTGTAGATGCTGAAATATCCTTATATCAGATTGAGTTTATCTGATTATGTTGTATGTGTTTCACAAAATATGTATAGACAAGTTAGCCTGAAAGTCTACCCTACATTAGGAGGTGCAAGCAACACATGCTAATAATATCAAGGTGGATTGACAGGGTAATATTGAAATATTTATGGAGGAATATACATAGATTTAGAAATTTTCTAAAAAGTTAAAGTTTCAGCAATAGAAATATTTAGATTTTCACTTTAAAAGTCATGCAGAGATATTAGAAAGACGTAAGACACTTTCTGGTGACTTTCGTCAGTGCTGATCATTAGGTAAATACAAAGGTAGATACTTTACAAAGCATTTTATAAAGTATTTGGAAGAGAGTATACACCAGAAAACACACCTATAAACAACTTAGGCATCTTTTAAAATAACTTTCAGGTTTTCCCCTTCCTTCTTTTTGTGGTTAAAGGATGAGGTACAAGAAGGTAGAAAGGTGAGTCCTAGATAGCATGGACACCACCTGACCCAGGACTGCCCCTGTGCTGACGTGCTAGTCTTACATTTGCCACTGAAATGACTTTCTATTCATAATCATTATTTTTCACTTGGAACCCACTTTCCAACCAGCTACCAATCAAAATTTGTATAAGGAACTAAAGGAGGCTGAAGTAAAAGCTAAAAGGGATCTCCAACACCATCTCATATCCCTTTCTTGCCTTCCTTGAAGGGGTCCTGGACATAATTCAAAATCACTTCAATGCAGGTGTTTCATAGAAAACAACAATTATAATGAATGTACTTGTGCAATGTGATCTGGTGAGTTTCACCTCATAGAGCATATGTAAAGTAAATCCTGAAACTTCAGACACAGGTGATATATTAAAATACGTAGCAAATGTATTTGATCCCCAAAACAGACAGCTAACATAGGTGAATTTCAATATCATATATGACTGTAGACACTACATATCTTAAGAAATGCATATGACTATCAAGGTAGTATAGGTTTCCTAATTTATTATATTTGGCCCATAAAATTTCAAGTCATTGGAGATATTAATTCTGTAGCAAGTGAGCGTCGGGCATATTCATTTGGTTTACTTCAGCAACTCCATAATTATCACTCTTTATAATGCTTTAAAATAGGTTTTCAGGAAATCTGTCTCTGTCTCTGTCTCTGTCTCTTTCTGTACTGCAAATTCAACTATTAAAATTTGGTTTTAAAATAGAATTTGTGTTTAGGTGATGCTTCTAGGTAGCTCACAGATTATTTTTTTCATTGACACTGAGGACTCAATCCAGGGTCTTACGTTGAAATACATACCCAGCTCTTTTTTATTTTTATTGTGAGACAGGGTCTTGCTAAGTTGTCCAAGCTGGACTTGAACTCGTAATCCCTCTTGCTTCAGCCTTCTACTGTTCTAGGCATGCAAGCATGATCCACCATGCCCAGCTCCACAAACTATTCTTTAGAAAATACAGTATTGGGGATATTTTCCTCAAAAAGAATAAATATACTTCTATGCAGTGTGTATAATTTTAATAGAACTTCTCTTGTAATAGTCCACCAAGATATTTGTCTGTATTTTATGTGAAATTACCTTAATATTTATTTTAGAAATGCTACTGTGATCTAAAAGTCATATCAGCAAAAAGAATTTATGATCCATTTTGAATAAGTACTTTGATAAACCTGATTTGAAATTTTGATACTGGGTAATAGTGTCCCTTTTAAATCTTTTAGAGATTCAGATATTGTTATAAGTGCAAGACAAAGTTTAAAGACATGAATGTAGTAATATATTCTAATGTTTATTGTTCATGAAAATCAAAGGAATCATAAATGAGAGACATATGGATTAAAACTGTATCATAGCATTAAGATTGCTTTTTATTGCTTATAAAAAGGCAAGATTTTCAGTTTTCATTTTCACCTCTTCTGCTGATGCTACTTACAAGGTCTGATCAAAATATATGGTGTTTAAATTTTTTTTTGCAATAATAGACACAATGCCATTAATTCCCTTCAAAATACTCCTCCCTTCTTTGAATACATTTATCCCTGAATTCCTGCCACTTTCTGAAGCAGTTCTGCAGTCCTCTTTCAGTTGTCTTTACGAGCTTTGATAAAACTATAGGGAAAGCTGCTACTAACACATCCAGTGGGATAGCAGGATAGTTAACACTATGGTGTGTCCTGATCTACCTTATTGACTGGATTTGACACGATGAAACTTTGGGCTCTTCCTCAAAGTAAAAAATGACTATGAAATATAAACATTTTAAATTGAATCATATCAAGGCAACAAAGATAGCACAACTAAAGAGACACACAAAAGAAGACTTTCAGAACTGCTTCAGAAAGAGGCAATCTTTGGCACCAGTTTTACTTTTCACATGGGATAAATGTGTTCCACATGAGGAAGAGGATTTTGAAGGGGAATTAACAACAATGTGTCTTTTACTGTAGTGCATTTAAAAGCAATAAACATCCAGTGTAGTTTTTGATCACACTTCATACATATCCCAACATGCACAGGTCATTATGTCCTCTCCTTACCTCTGCCCCAGATATCTGTGGCTGATCCTGAGTGCTGTTTCTGATTTCCTTCCCCCCAGCCACCTTTAGACTCCCAGAAAAAAGGATGGAAGAGCTGTGATTCCTTCCTTAAAATTTTTATCTTTTTCAAAAACAGCAAATCTTATTTAAATTCCTTTTATCTGCTTTTATTGCACTCAAGAGCACCTTACAATTACTCTACTGTTTTAAACATTAAAATATGTTCCTGAGCTGGGGATATAGCTCAGTTTGATAGCACCTGCCTGGCAAGCATGAGGTTCTGAGTTTGATTCCTGTTACAAAAAAAAAATAAAATGTTTTCCTTGTAAATAGAAGGGAAAATTTTAATAATCTGATTAGAAACTTTAAATGATTTCTTAGGGAATGATAACACTAAAAATCAGATAGATAAAAAGAATGATTTATTTCTTAGAAGTTGATATACAGTTAAAGCATTCAATCACATATGTGTAAAGCTATTAGAAACAGAATGTATTTATCATTTTTATTATGGTTTTCTTTTCTTTAAATAAAAAGTTACAAGAATACTGTTATTAGTGAACTTGATATTCAAGGTAAAGAAACTTTCTGCTATCTTTGGCACCAGTTTTACTATACAGCTGGTAGGACAATAAAAACTAAATCTAAATCACCAGCAAAGTAAGAAGAAAACCCACAAACTGGGAAAAAATTTTAGCTGACTGTCCTCAGACAAAGGACTTCTATCTAAAACATGGAAAGAATTAAA
The DNA here is from genome assembly GCF_000276665.1 of Chinchilla lanigera. Lineage (NCBI taxonomy): Eukaryota > Metazoa > Chordata > Mammalia > Rodentia > Chinchillidae > Chinchilla > Chinchilla lanigera. The sequence continues at coordinate 26,614,499 of NW_004955403.1, forward strand.
AAATATCAGCCCCTCCAAATTCAAAGACCCAATCCAAAAATGGGCAGCGGAGATGAATACACACTTCTCAGATAAGGAGATACAAATGGCAAATAAATACATGAGAAAATGTTCAACATCATTAGTCATTCAAGAAATGCAAATTAAAACAACACTGAGGTTCCACCTCTCTCCAGTAAGAATGGCTAGCATTAAGAAATCAACTAATAACAAATGCTGGTGAGGCTGTGGAGAAGTAGGAACTCTTTTCCACTGCTGGTGGGAATGCAGACTGGTGGAACCACTGTGGAAATTAGTTTGAAGATTCCTCAGAAAACTAGGTCTAGAGGTCCCACCCAACCCAGCTATTCCCCTTCTGGGTATTTTCCCAGAAGATCTCAAAACATCATATCACAGTGATATATGTGCACCTCTGTTCATAGCAGCACAATTTGTAATTGCTAAATTGTGGAAGCAACACAAATGTCCATCCACTGAGAATTGGATAAGAAAATTGTGGTACTTTTATATAATGGAATATTACTCAGCTATAAAGAAAGATAAACTCGAGGCTTTTATAGGTAAATGGTCACAACTAGAGACCATACTCATAAGTGAAATAAATCAGACCTGCATGTGCAAGCACCGCATTGTCTCACTAGTGTAAAACCTGAAAGAGTTAATTTCAACTAGGAGGTATGATAGACATTGTGAAATGATAGGAAAGCACTCAAGGGTAAAGGGCACCTGGGATGTGGGAAAAGAGAATGGAAAGACGAGAAATTTTGTATGTATGTATATACAGGATAGTTAACATAGTTGATCTACTGTCTTCTATTTCTTTGCTGAAACAGTTAATGAGTCCTTGATTGATCAATATTGTATCTCTCTATTTTTTTATGAGAAACCACTTTGAAGATATCAATATGTAATTCAACAAGCATTGTTAATTTCCTACCTCTTTGTTTGTAACTCTGTACTGTCTGTATTGTTCTTTTGCTATTTTGTAAATGGTTGTCTGTCTGTTAATGTTTTCCTCCTTTTATTTTTAAAATAAAAAAAGAGAAAAAAAAAAACTAAATCTAAAATCCAGAAAATTAAGCCTAAGTTTTAAGTAGATTTAACAAGTTGCTAAATTGGGTGAGCACAGTGCCCTAACAATTTACTAAATTTTTTAACCCTTTTCTAATTTTTACCTTTCAAAAAATGTACTTAGTATTCCACCAAAGATAGTGGATAGCTTAGGAATATAAACAAACCATTTCTTGATTCTCATGTGCCAATAATTACAACCATCTATAACCTTAAAACTCATCTTCGTGGAGGCAAAAATCAAACAATTGATAAAATGAAAAATCAAAATAAATATTCCAGCAGAATTATGTTCTTGCTTAAAAAACCCTACTGTACTTAAAAAATCATATGGAAATATTTCTAATACTTCTGACTTTAAGGATTAATAAAACTTGAAGTTCTTACACTGTTTTCTAACTTTAGTATGCATGCCGTCCAATTCTCCACTTTAGGTGAGATGGTTCTTTCAGATATTTAAGTAGTCAGTGACATTCATATCTTTAAAAACTGATTAAAAAAAAAACCTGATTAACCTGCTCTATCCCTTAAAACTTGAAGCCTTTATCTGGGATATAAAGGTGCTAAATTTCTTGGCAGAAATCCTCCAAAGGGATTTCCAGCTTGTTTTAGACTCCTTTGCGGTGAAGAGTTCTTCTCATTATGTTGAACTTTATGCCAAGCTGTCTGATTACTTAATGAGGCTAGTCAGTGTGCAGCTAGGGAGAGAACCAAATGACCACCCAGAGGTCAAACGAGAACTTTGGGGCTAGATAGGCATAATTTCTTTATTTCCTTTCTTTCTGCATTTCCTCTCAATTTCAATTTATCTCTGTGTTTCTATCTCTGTCACTCTTTGTCTGTGTCTCTGTTCCTCTCATCAGTTTCTTCACTTTAACTTTAAAATATCTGAGTTCTCTAGTGTTCATTCTCAGCGTCTGAGATCTGTGCTTTTTTCTCCTTTCAGTGTTCATTCTTCCTCTAAACACTTATCATCCAGTGCATTTTATAAAGGGAATTCCCAGCGGTAGATTTTGAAATGAAAAATAAAGTGTTGAGCATCTGAGCGTTTTCAGGTGCTGGTGTCAGTACCTGGGATGCCTCCTGTTGACAATGATGGCCATCGCTGGGGGCATCCGAGAGAGCTCTCTATTCTGAAGTCTTCAGAAATCAGCCGTATCTGATTGTTCTTTCAGATCAAACAAAGTAGGAAGACAAAGTAAGCTGGGCATATTCTTTTACTCTGCACTTTGTTGTTAAAAGGGGGAGGAATCCCAGTAGGACCCCTAACTCTTGTTTTAGATATTACCAAACTTTTGTAAGAATTCTGACTCTTCCGCCCTAGTTCCTTTACCCCATTCACCCTGCCACCTCCCTATCCCTCCGTTCACTGTTGAATGAACGCTTCTTTGCTCCTCTAACGAGTGTTTTGTGCTAGTAAGCCTTCACTGTGATTACCACTAGGGCTGATCACAGATAAACTGAACTAAGGTACATTTGCTGTGTTTAGAGAATGAAACATGCAGCTATCTATGTTTAGCTCTGAATAGGATAATTTCCTCTTAAAAAATGCTCACACATTTTCTAATATCATCCCTGGAACTCATGTTGCTGGAGTCTTTTTGAAGGTGACTTATCCAAAGTAAAAGGGAACACATCTCAGTTTGCTCATGGAGGTGGACAGATAAGAAGGACTCCAGTCTAAGCCAGACTGTTTTTAGCAGGGGGGAGTTTTGCTGCTGATAAATGAACTTCTGAAGAAAGATGTGGCAAAATGCTTGCCATTGAAAACAGCAAGGAAAATAACAGTGTAGTTGGCATGCTTCTTAAAATGTATTTCTTGTTGGACACAGGAAGTCATTTCCCATCAAATTGTAACGTGACATAATGTATAATGTGTCAAAGACATTGTTAAAAAACAAACAAATTGGAATTGAGCTGCATACAGTTAGTCTTAGATCTCTCAGTCAGTTTCACACATTAAGACGGTAGAACACGCAGAGCTTCTAAATCCTCCTGTTGGAGAGGTTTTTGGAGAATTTCACAAAACTCAGTGGGGTCTTAGTGGGAATACTGACATTTACCACTGAGTTCTTTAATGACAGCTAAACAACAGAACACCACTCCTAATTTGCTCAAGCAGAATTCAATATCATAACAAGGCAATTGCTGAACACTGTTCTTTTACAAAACCAATTTTTGCGCTATGATTTTAACTCTTGTTCACCAGTGACTTTAAATTACTTCTCAAAGCCTGTATTCTTATTCTTCATGGATTGTTTTATATAATTATTGTATTTGCCTTCTGTTTTCAGTAATCACATACATTATATATGCACATACACATTTAATTTTAAGTGGAACATATTCCCCAATTCAGCATTCTGACTTTTCCATAGGTTTATAACTCCTGCCCATCCACTCCTAGAACTATGTCCCTATGGTCAACAGATTGGCAAAGATGTATTATTTTTTAATCCAACCAAATGTTCCAGTGTTATGCCATTTCTCTAATCAGCAAAGATATTTGAATAAATGATTAGACAATTAGCACTGTTCATGCTGCCACTGGTGGAAGGGGTGGAGGAAGGAGCTGGTTAACTCGCCATCCCCATAAGGACAATGCCCTACTTTTGCCGGGTGGTGCGGGTCCATCCTTCTAACCCACCTTTTGAATGCCAGTGGTTTGGAAAAGTCCAAGACAAAGAGGGCAGAGTTGTCACTGGAAGACTTCAAGTGTGACTTTCCCATGCAGACTACGTTCAATCAGAAGAGATAAATGACCTTATTCTGGGGCAGAGAGTGAGATACATCAAAAAGAGGACTAGATGGGGTACATGGGAGTTGAAGGAAGAAAAGGTTATTTCTGACTGCCATCAGCATGAGTAGGTGGGAGATGAGATAAAGGATCATGGGAACAGGCTTGCAGGTGAGGAGTCTCCTCCTCAGAATTGTGTTGGCTGCTTCTTGTCCTGGAATGTTCTTCCTGAAACCATCACATGACTTTAATTCTCAGCTTGGGTGGCAACTGTCCAAGGAATTGCTTGTGACCCCTCCTTCCTTAAGTAAGACCCCCTTATTACTCTGAGTCATAAGAATCTCTTATTGTCCCTACTAACACCACGTCACAATTTATAACTATTTAATCAAGTTAGTTTTTCATGTAAACTGCTGCACAGATGACTCTGAGACTCTCTTCACCTCTGATTTCCAAGAAGTGAGCACATTGCCTGGTGCTTAGCAGACATGATAAATGTTTGTTGAACAAGACAGTGAAAGAATCAGATGGCTTGAGTTGTACAGAGAAGGACAGTGAGCAGGAGGAAAACGGGCACTCTTGAGAGAGGAAATGGTTTGAATCTCCTACAGGAAGAAACCAAAAGGTTAAGTTTGGCTGGAGCACAAGGAAAGTTTAAATGAGTAATGAGGAATAAATTTGAAAAGGCAAATTAAGACCAGAATGCTAGGACTGTACATTTTGTTCCTTGGGGGAGTGATAGTTTTTGAGCAAGAGGTTGACATTCCCAACCATATATCATCTTATACATTATCTTCAACCTAAAGACTTAGATGGAAGAGTGTGTGTTGCTTTCACTGCATCTAGTGCCAAAGCTATGCTCTTTTGACCAGACCCACGAACCTCAGAGAGGGTTGGTGAGAAATGTCATGGGCCTTAGATTTAAAGTGAAATATGTCCCAGTGACCTGCTCAGCCCTCCAGTGTGAAGGTTCACATCGGGCCAAGCCCAGCATCTGAGATCAATTCAAGTCAACAGATTAAATGCCTCTAGGGTGTGCTCAGCACTGTGGTGAAATATAAAATAAATCAAAAGCAGGGTTCCCTTGCCTTAAAGAGCAGGAGAGAGCTCTCTCTGATGGAATTGCTCCAAGTGACCTCCTCACTTCAAGGTGTACAAGGGAATCAAGCAACACTCCGGGGCACAGTCCCTCTTCCAAAAGAGCTCACTCTATGGAGTGAGCTGTCACTCTGGGATCCAGGCAATAGCTTAGTGATGCTCTAGATCCCTGTTGTCTATACTGATCCAGACAAACCCAGAAAGGTGGGATGAAGGAGCCTGGATAGGAAGTCAGCTGCCCAGGGCTGTAGATCTGTCACTAAGAAACCACGTTTTATTGGGCAAACTATTGTAAAAATCAGGATGTGGTTTATCATTTTAAAAAGGGGCCTTTGTTAATTTATTAACTATTGTATGTCCACTAAAGGCTAAGCACTGTGTTGGAAAAGCTCCAACTTTTCTGGGTTCATGTGAGAAACTAATGACATAATGGAGGAGAAATATGTTTCCCAACTGCAAACTCCTGTCCAGTGTAGATTATACAAACCTAATGCTGCCTCAAGTAGCTGGGAAGTGTTACATATTATCTGATTACAAAAACCCTGCTTAACTGCCGTTCTTAAGTCAGGGTTTTGCCATGTAAAATGGAAGGAAATATATAAACATAAAAGCTCAACAGAGTTTTAGGATGCTTTATAAAACTGGAAAGTCCAAGTTTAGTAACCACTGTGTATCAAAATATTTATGTAAGGAAATGAGTCCACATCCTTGGTTTATAAAAAAACATTCCTCCCAGTGCCCACTTGGCTGTAAAATGCATCTTCTTTGGTCTCCTTTTCCCGCTTGCTACATCCATGTGATGACTCAGTGGCCAGCAGAGTGCCCAGCTGGTGGAAGAGTTGGGAAGGATGGCACTGCGGGGCTGGGGTCTGGGTGAATGAGAGCTCTAAAGTGAGATCTGAATGGAGGCACAGAGGCTGAGGAAGCAAGGTTGGCAACTATGAAAATGAGGAGAGACAGCAAGAGATAAACAGGAGGCAATTGGTGACCAGTGTCAATAGCATGGTGTCCCTGGAGAGCTGATGCCTCTGCATGTGGCTCTCCTACTGGCCTTTGTTGTCTGGCAGCCCATTTTTAGCCTGGTAACCTGGACCTCTGTTTGCCCACCCCTGCTGCCCAGCAGAGTCTTCGTTCTGTGTTTACTTCCTCCTTCTTTCTCTCATCTACTTAATCCCACGCTCTTGCTTCTGAGGCTATGACACAAAGCTAGCTGGGATCTCTGATTGTGTAGCAGAGATTTCTGATCCTCCACACAGGGTGTAGAAATATCAGACCCCCACACAGAATCTTTGTTATTTCTGGGGCTTGCTATGACTTAAGGAAGAATATAAATCTAAGTCAGGGTTTCTCAACCACAGCATTATGGTATTTTTAGTGCTTACGTCTTTGTTACTCAGGACTGTCCCATGCATTGCAGTGTGTGGGGAGCAGCCTTGGCCCCTGCCGCTGGATGCTGGTAGCATCCCTTCCTAAGTTATGACAGGCAAAGCAGATCCTGATTTTGCCTGTAACTCCAGCACTTTGGGAGACTGAGGCAGTCGGACCATAAATTCAATGCCAGCCTGGAAAACAATGATTTAGTGACACTCTGTCTCAAAAAATAACAAAGGATTGGGGATGTAGTTCAGTGGATGGGCCCAACCCCCTAAATGGGAGACTATTTTATTTGCTTTTAACTTCGGCCCAGTGAGTCCTTTTTAAACATTATTGATACCCCTTGCATCATACCAAGAGAGACATAAACACTTCAAGGACTTGGTAAAAGGCAAGCAGTTTACAAGCCTCTGTCTGCTTCTGTGTCTTCCAGTGGCTGAAGGTGATCTCTGGAGAACAAGTGAATGTCCCTTTGACAATGACTTAAACAGCAGAGTTTTCTTTTTTAAATTTTCTAGTACTCCCCTTTCTCTTCTTCATGTATGTGGACTTCTGATATATCATGAGACACCTTATTTGATATGTTCTGTCTATGACTTTCTCTTAGTAGAGTAAAAAGTCTTCTTTTGGGGTCAAATTCATGTTTGACTCCTCAAATGGCCTACTGCAATGCTGAGCAAATTCAATAAATATACATGTAAGGAAGTGCCTTGCAAGGACTCCATTTCTCCTGTCAACCACTCTTCCCCTAAAATGGAAACCATACAAAACCTGCACTTCCTGAGTTTTAATGTTCACTGTCTTAAAGGGCCAACATGAAGTTCTTCATCACTCCCTGGTCAATATGTGATGCTCCCCAAGATATGCTATTGTATAAGCACAGATCTCACACATATTGAAGATAAATAAACATCATTTTAACTGTCTGCAATGCGATGGTCCATTACTGGCACTCGTATCCTTCTGAGATTTTTCCTTTTCCTTTTAAGCAGTAATCAGATATCTCTTCGAGTGCCACTTTACCTTGATTTTCAAGTTCAGCATTTAACATGATCGTGATTTTAAAAATCCATAAAGAGCGACAGCGCACGTAAGTGTCTGATGCAACCCATTAGTGCTCGGCACGCTGAACTTCCCAGCTGAATCTAATGGGTGGTGTTTGAATGGGAGCAGAGGGCTCACGAGGTGACACTAGGTTGCTGGCCACTCTGAAGAGAAGAATAGCCCAAGTGCTTTCTCCGCCCACCTCCCACTGTCCCTTTCCAGGGTAGAGGAAAGGGACTCTTCAAACTGCCGATCAACTACACTAAAATAGGTCTGGAGGTCAAAATCCGTCACAGAACAGGGAGTACTGATACAGGATTTCCTTTGCACACCGTATTCTTCGGATAAAGGTCTATTGCACTTTGTACAAATCTACTCTAAGATCATGCTCACACCAAAGAACTTTTGTTCATGAAGTGTGTCAATGGTAAGTAATTGAACAGAGAAAGATGGTAGGTAGATCTATAGCCAGGCATATAAATAGACGCACACAGAAGCCAGCACATGAATTGCCATTCTTTCCTTGAGCAACTCTGAGAAGTGCCAGCTGTTGGCTGACTCCCCCATGCTATGTAGGTCAGAAGGATATGAGAACCCAACTATAAAAAAATGACAACAAAATGTACCCCTAGTTGGTCCTAAGGAGTTATATAAAGCTCCCTAATTGACCACATCAGAGGAGATTTTGAACTTCTTGCATGAAAACAACTTACCATTCCTGGTGATAACACCATTTACAACAAGGTTTTGCTCTGAGTGTTCAAGAATAATAGGAACAGTATTTTTAAATAAATGTGTTGCAACACGCAGATAGTGTTTTCAAAAGCATCGTCTGCTCCCCTTTTAGAAAGGTGCATTGCTGCTCTGCTGGAAAAGGGAGATTGGCTCTCATAAAGTTTTTTCAATAAACAGTGTCTGAGAGGAATTTTTTTTTTTGCACTTGAATGATATACGTGGAAAAAGAAAGAAGTTTCCTTTATAGAGGTACAAAAAATATCTTTTACAGTGCACATGCTATTCTATTGAAGTCCCCTTTATTAATTCAACTGAGCTTTGTTATGCTCACAAATTGGATTTCTTAGACACTTGACTGTCCTAAAATCTTGCTATGGTGAAACAATTTGTCATTATTAGCCTCATCTAGATGGCACAAATCAGAAAGAAGGGTGATTTTCTGGTGATATCTCTGTGCTTGCTTAAAGCAAACCACAAAATCTGTGATCACATGAAATATTATTCTCAGAATGAGAAAAGAGAAAAAGGAATGGAAGTAGATAGGAACCTATGAAATCAATGCTTCACTTTGACATTTATCTATATATGTAATTAAAATACTTTGTTACTAGGTATCAATCTCTTTCTGTTTTATTAAAATTAAATATCACTCTTTTAGACTCTGGAATATCTAAATTTATACAGTAAAGAAATTTGTCAAAAATTTTTGGGGCTACTTCTGGGAACAGAGTGTGCTGCATGGATCTCTGAACTCATTTGTATGGCATTTCTTAAATGGTTGGGCTCACAAAGCAAGAAATAAATCATCTATGAAAAACTATATTTTATGAATAATTTCATAATTGCAGAGGATTCAATCAAAAGATCTCAAAGCACATTTTTCTGCCTAGGCTCAGTCTAGAAAAACACACAGTAGGTGAACTAGGGGGTGTATACTAGTACTATGTTGAAATTCAAACTAGTTAAAATTATGAGCTGCTGCCTCCACACGAGGTTAAGAATATCAGTCTTGGTTATTGGAAGCCATCTCTGAGCTAGAACAGATACCATCTACCATGTTATTTCCTGGGAGAACAGTTTATTTGTTCATGCCTTCAACTCATACCTATGGAGCTCTCACTATGTACATGGCACGTAGCATCCTGTCAGTGCCAAGGAGGAAGCAGCACACAGAATTATCAGTCTTTAGTTGTGGAGTTCTCTGATGCTAGACATGGACACGGAAGCTTAGCTTTTCTGCTCTTCATTCTATCCTGCCTATTTATCAGGCTTATTTACCTCTGGTAATCTTCCCCAAAGCAGAACTTTTTGTTCAGAAGCTAACAAGAAAGATGACTTTGAGAGGAAACTGGCAATTGGCTACATTTCCTGGAGGTAAAACTTTCAACATTTACGGTACCTCCCTAAATCTTCTCATTGCAGTGTGATTAGAGAGGAAGAATATGGCTGGCTTGAATTGTGGCTGCCTGATAGAAAACATTTTCCCCCTCTGTATTGCCTATATCTGTCCCTTCTTTCACTAGCCAAGTTAGAATCTCATCCTCTCCGAGTCAACAAAATATGAGGGGATGTAAGAACACTCACAATATATATGCACCTTATCAAATGGTCTTAGGAATGGAAGTGCAAAATAGATAATTGTAGAGGACATGATATTCTTTGAAATAATAGGTATAGTTTATGGTGCAGTATATATTCAGGTGCCTTTAAAATTCACAACTCAGATAGGTACCTTAGTATATTAGTCAAATTTCATAACAATAAAATCATGCTAAGGCAGATGACATGAGCATTCCTTCTCTCTTTGTAAAATAGGAATAATCATAGCACCTACTACAAAGGGTATTGCGAAGATCAGTTGTCACAATACATGTAAAGATGTTTAAAACAATGTATCATATATAATAAGCTCTGAAGAATTGTGGCTCTGAAGAATATGGTTACAGCCCATGCTACTGGGGACTCGGACTTCAGCTGGTAATTTGGGGGGACACGACTCAGTCCACAAGCAGGAAAAAGCAGAGGTGAGGCAGCAAAAGACAAAGAGTGCAGGCTTTTGTAAAAGTAACGCAATACTGTATAATTCTGATGCACACATCAGGAATGAACAAACCGTGGCATCTATGGTTACCCAAAGTCAGAATGTTGTGCAGAAATATATGGTCCTGTCTCAAATGCCCAGATTGATCTACAGAGAGTGTGTAAAGACAGGGTAGATTTACCTCCTTCTCCCTCCGACAGTTTGCCATGAGGACCCAGGCGATCGATGAGATATACAGCTCAGGAAAATGCAGTATTAAACTGTCATTTTGTCAATAAAACGTCATTTCATCAAAAAAAAAAAAAAAGAATTGTGGCTGTTTTTATTTGGAGTAATATTAGTACATGAACACATTAATGTAATACACTTTAACAGATATCTATCAGAGCCTTAATTCATAATTATTGAAGATGACCATTTCTCCATATATTTATTCTTTGTGTATTGTCTATGCTCTTTAAGAAATAATTCATAAAGTAAAAAAAAAAAAAAAATCGCACGAGGGGATTTATTGTTCCATTTTACAGATTAAGAAACTGAGATGGAGAGAAATGAATTAGTATTTCAAAATTGTCAGAATTAGAAAATAATAGATTAAGAATGAGAACTCCTGTTAGTTCCAAGGCCCACGATATCTTCCATACTTCAATTTTCATACCATGTAGTAGTGTATTTATTTACTTTGTTATAGATTGGAAAACTGAAGAAAAAAAGGTGCCTATATTTTTAAGAAAGAAACTGTCTACCTAATTTCTGAAGCAGCATTTTCTCTGATTCCTGCTTTGAGTCATCTAGCAGTGTCCTGTTCTGTTCTCTGATGATGACTTCTTAGGCAGTTATGAGTGAGTTTGGCCACTTGCTGCGTACGAGTGGTTTAATCTCAGACAGCAAGTGGGAGGGATAGAAAGGCAACCCTTTATTCCAGGTGGTGCATTTCTGCAGTGGTTTTGACTCTTTCTTGGAAACATGAGACCGTTAGAAGTTCATGGAGCCAAGACTTTGTGGGCAGGGGATATTGGGACAAGAATATAGATGTTGGGATGCAGGTCATGCCTCATCATAGTTAGACTCATAATGTTCTACAAGGATCTTCCTCCCCATCTGGGCATCTTTGCCTTTGTGGGGATTCATGACCAAGGGCTGAGCCCTGCATGCACCTGTGTAAAAAGCTATTTGTCATATCATTTTACAGTATGTTTGCTACTAGGTCCAGGAACAATTACATTGTGCTTTTCAAGGGAATTGAAATATCTATAGACTGTGAGGGCAATGTTTTATAGCTGTTTGAAGACTAAGCCAAAATTATAAAGTTCAGAACAGTACTTTATAATATTTTCAAAGTGAGCTTGCCCATGACCCTTCTACATTAAATAGCTATTCATAAATATTTTGGGGACAGCCCAAATAAATCTGTTTTGCCCCTTCCATAGAGCAATTGCTATTGAACTTTAATTCACCATTTTAAAAAAAATCTCCAGTGACCTAAAAAAGGATAATTATTTTTCTCTAAATTTCTATTCTTTGTTCTCAATCCCTCATAGGTGTAATATTTCAGCAAGAATATCTGTTTGGACCCTTGAATGTTTTTCTTTTTTAATTGAGGCCAAGGTCCGCCTTGACTAGACAGAAGATAGATACTGACATCACACTGAGAAATCTTGCCACAGCGTCTGAGGCAGACAGTACCAGTCATAGCAACCAATCAGCTGCAATGTAACATTGGATACAGACTCCTTGAGTCTCTCTGATGCCAAACTGGAAGTTTCTGAAAGTTACAGTGTTTCTTCTCATCTCAGGCCCAACAAGATGGCACTAGGCCATGCTGCTCATGCAGGGCTAGGGCATAACCCTGTACCTTCAGGAGGAATGAATTAAGAAACAGTGAAAAATCACCACGGTATCTCACAAATTTAAAACTCTAACTTCTCCCTTGTGCCAAGTGCTGTGTCTGCAAAATACCAGGGCATCCAGATGAAAAGTAAAATCTGTAGTCAGCCATTCTGATTTTTGTTTTCCAAGACAAAAAACAGGACTACATGAAATCATCAAAGTGGCTTACGATGTTCTCTGACATTGTTAATTTTGGCTGTCTCTTTCATCTTATCACACACTTTGATTATCCACCAGATAATGATATAATCAGGCGCCAGTCCCAGTTGAAGGAAGGAGGGACTATTCAGTTTGCGTATTGTGTGAATTCTTTTCATTTTCTTTTCCTTTTATCCAATGTAGCAGTAGAAAGAATAACAAAAATTGTCTTTAGCCTAAGTCTTTGCAGTTGTGGGTTCAATTTTACAAAGGCCTGGGAATGGGAGGAGCTGACTCAGAAGAATAGCCATGTTTATCTATGAATTTCAATCATCTTGATATTCCTTTTGTTTGCCCCAAACAGACTACATAATAATAATTATATACTTATAATAACTAATAATGTAGTAATAATAATAATGTAGTAATAATAATGTAGTAATAATTATGCATTTATACTAATTTATAAGTTTTCCATTCTTTCCACTGACTCTCAAACGATTGCAGAAAACATTGGCATGAAAAGTATATGAGATTTAGTTCCCAAGGCTATTTTTGCAAAGCATCATTTTACAATTTGTTAAATTTAGGAATGTTTCTGATAATTTGATAGATTTCTCTTACACATTTACCTGAGTAACATTAGGAAATGTAAAGTGAATTTACCATCAAACTGAAAAGTTTTAGCTAAAGCATACATACTAAAATCAGGTAAACTCTAGAAATTTTCCTTAAGGATGTAGTTTGGAGAGACTCTTTGTTAGTTTTTTGTTTGTGAGTTTTTTCTTTTCTATTTGTGTTTTATTTAGGTTGTGTTTCACTTAAGTTGGTATATTGTTGTCCTTCCTGATTCAGGCAGAATTTGGAGTTGTGTGGGCAATATCTTCTGTTTCTTCATCAATAAAGATGCTTATATATGTGCTTTATAGACAGCAGCCTCCTTACATTGCAAGATGTGAAAAGTGATCCTTCAGTGCATACCTCAGAGGAGCAGTAAAACATTCAAATTTATACATTAGCTATTAAAGACTAAATGCTTGGGCTAGAGACACTACTAGTATGGGAAGAGTGGTTTTTGTGGATCAACAAGAGAAGGGTTTGAAGAGAGTGTACATAAAAGACAAGGGGAGGTCGACATGTTTCATTACAGTGGCAGTCACGGAAAGTGTTCTTTAAAATGTGAAATGCCAGAGACTCGAAGGAATTTCACCAACAATGGGCTTCAGAGAACCAAATATTGTTTCTGCACTGAATATTGAGTTATATGTTTATGACAGAAAACACACATTTCAGTTGAGGTGCTTGGTTTCCATTAGTAATAAGAAGACCTGCTCATCTAATTTCTGGAATACTTCATTGGTAATATACTCTAAAAATTTAATTTAATTGAAGTCTATTATAAAACTATACAGATTGGTTTCTCCCAGTGTGGGTTGTCATGACTCACATTTGAACAAAAAGAAAAGTCAGGAGAAGTTGAGAAAAATATCAGCAAAGCAACTTAGATAAATTATGACATTTAGACTATAAATACTATACATTACACATATTTCTACGGCCTTTATTCCATATACGGTGTGCAAAATACAATGCTACAATTCTTAAAGAAGCTCTTAAGAGAACAGTTACTGAGGAAATGTATGATGGTAAATTATTAAAATCTACTTTTTATTAACTGTTTTATCTTGATGGAAAAATCTCTCTATTACCTAAATTGAAATCAAGGGAAGAGAGATACCCTGCATGCAGGAGATGGCACATAACAGGGCCACTCATTACAGAGCTTTACTTTAGTTTTGATTAATTACTCGCTGAGCATATAAGAACGTATGTTCATAAGACTGCTTATTAAAGTTCTCTCTTACTACTTTTTTCTGAGATGCCCTTAGGGGAAAAGTAAAAGTCAGTACCTAAGAGAGATATTAAAAGGAAACAACAGTAGTGGCTGTTATTTCATATAACAAAATTGCAAGTTTATTGTAAAAAATTCTTTTTTATAAACAGAAACAATAGAAAACTCCCCATATAAACAAACAAAATAAACTCTCCTTCCAGTATTGAATTTATGTCAACATCACATATAAAATGATCACTCTTTATGAATATAAAATTAATTCAAATCTAATATCCTTAATAAAAAATAATACCAGAGACCAAACCATAGTGTTTGCTAAGACATACTCAAAACCCCTAAACTTCTGCTATGATTTCTGATGCTAAACAATATGTTGTCTCTGAATGGATAGCACCAAAAAGAAATCTGCTCGAGTGACACAATTTTCTGATGTAGAAAATTGATGTAAAAACATTACTTCTACATATTGATATTTTATAATGTTATCACAATTTAGAAAGTCCTTTACCTCACAGGAACTAAATTTAAAATTTAACTAAAACTCAAGTTTGTATTAAAAGAAGAATCAAACTGCCTGTTAGAGAAGGCAAGAAACTCTGATCTCAACTCATTACAGCCCAACAATTTACTCTAGGAAACTGGATCACTTAGAAAAACTACTGTACACCCATTCTGAGCAGAACACTTATCAGATTTTCTGTCGTAAAGTCTTTTGTAGCTTCGTGGTAGAAGACACTTTCTATTTTGTGGAAACCCTTCAGAATATGGTTTTAAATGAATCTGTTCACAAGGTTCAAAAGCTTTAAATTACTAGACCATGGCTACCATTGAGAAAACGCACTGAGCTATATCAAAGAAAGGAAAAAATAACCAGGTACAAGTTTAATTCTCTGGGGTTGCCATGTAAGTGCTGCTCAGAGAGGATTAAGACTTCCTGAGAACAAGAGAGCTCCCAAACAAATCACTCCCAAAGACAGAGAAACACATACACACTCTATAATCCATTGTTCTTGGCCTACTTTATCCCGGTAGCAAATTCTCCCTGTTTAAAAAGCAGAGATTCTGTATTTTTGAATGCCTTCATCTACCTGCTTTTCCAGAAAAAATCAAGACCTACAAAAGGCTATTGCTTTCATCTGATCAGAGAGTATGAAAATCAGACCAATTATACTTTTTGTAATTTTTTTAAACCTATGACCAATTAATGGAGGTTAATATCTAAATAATGGTCTGCAAAGGTAACCTCAGCTTAGCGAAAGTGACTTATTTTGTCAAGACATGCAAGCTGTGTATTTTAAGAAGCCTTTATGCCTGGAGACATTTACATCCTTGGGACTTACCTTTTCTTCTTTACAGAGGTGTTTCGTTCCCTTCTTGCACAGGAATCCTAAAGCACTTTGTCTTAAAGGAACAGGAGGCCTACGATAAAATAAGTAAAATATGTAACTGAAAGAATAGTTCACCAGATGTTTTATATGAATAACTTTAGTTCTGAAACTCTTTAAAAATTAAAAGCTTCATTATGACAAGGTTTTCATGCTGATGTGTAATAACTAAACAGAGAAAATTATTAAAAATTATAGATGGAGGGCTTGTAGGCTGCCTGAGCAGAGCATTAAGCAAAAGTTTATTTCGTACGTCCATGTAGTCTTTTTGCAATTTTTCTTAGTAATTTAGGAGGGAGAAATTTATATGTCTTATTTATCTTTACAAAAAGTGAAATGTTAAGGCATTTGTCTTAGACCTGCCACCTTTCCATCCTGTTAAAGTTCTTTCTGTCCCTTTCCTTGGAGCTAGGGTTAATTATACTTAATGCAAATTAGATTAGAAGTAGAGGCATCTTATGTACTTTGTGTTGTAGAGCCCAAAGTTACATTCACTGCAGTGTAAACTTACAAATATTTGCATCTGGTTGAGTTGGAGAAAAAAAATACCCAGACTCCGTATGCTGGCAGCTATTTAGTCATTTTAAACCACAATCACAGCTGAAAGAAATCGATCACCTGACTTTCTCATTAGAATCTCTGTCCTCTGGCATGGTTTCCATGTGTCTAACAGTTTCTTCCTTTCTTTTCCCTCTTTCCTGCCCTACTTAAGAAATAAAAAATGAATGGAAATAGACACAAATAAAAACTCATGAATGACTTACAAGATGTAAAGACCGGAAGTCAGTTATTCTTAGGTTTGAACCTTGACTAAGAGATAGTTGATACACTTATCAGAAAAAGGCAAGTTATGAAAAAGCTAGGTTTTTGTTTTTCTTTTTTACAATGTGGCTGCATTTGTTTTTTTTCCCAACTCATACTGAGAGGTCTGATAAATATCTGGTTAATATATTTGTTGAAAGTTTTAAATTATAAGGTTGAAAGTCGTGGAATGGATGCAGTTTGTCAAGAGAAGGAAGAAGCTGGTTAAAGGAGAGGAAATAGCTGCATACAAGGTAGTAGGGTGTGAAAGGAGGTTGTGAAGGAGAAAAGAATACAGCAAAAAGGAAGGGAGCTGGGGTGAAGGCAGTCACTGTGGAGTGGCTGGGGACAGTTTTTGGGCAGAAAAACTGGTGAGCGATGTTGGATGCATCAGGTGGGTCCCAGAGACTGAGAACTGTTGGAAAGTCACGGAATGTCACTTTGAAAACACCTATAACTTCTGAAACAGTTATTTTGGCCAAAATACAGAATAAAAATGTCAGATAGACAGAGGAATGTGGTTAGATCAGAACCAGAAGCTAGAAAAGGTATTTCAGAGTAGGGGAAATGTTTTCTGGTGATGATTTTGTTTTGGGTTAAGGATGAATCATGTTGAGGATGCTAATTCCAGCACTTTGGGAGGTTAAGACAGGAGGATCACAAGTTCAACCAAGCCTGGGTGACTTCATGACGTACTGAGACCCTGTCATAAAATAACAAGTGAAAAAGGATTGGAAGATGTAGCTTAGTGTGAAGACCAGGAACACACACACACACACACACACACACACACACAGCACACACACACAGCATACACACACACACACACACACATCATGAACACACAAAGTAATGTAAGAGAAAAGTTGCAATAACCAGAGAAAAGAAGGTGCAGAGGGATAAGTGAGACCAAGAGTAGTTGGAATTTTGGCCGGGAAAGAGGGGAGCTTGACGTTCTACTTGAGTTGCCAAAGAGATCAATGTTCTGGAGGGGCATGGATGGGCCTGGTGACCAAATGGAAATGCAGCAATGGAAAAGTGTAGAAAAGGACCAAGCAGTTGATTGGGGAATGTGGTGAGGTGTTAAAAATAAGAGAATATGGAAGATCAAATAGAAACCCAGGAAGCATGGAGACCAAGTAGGAATTCAGGGATGGTAGATAAAATAGGCTTATCCCGGATGTAGCTGGGGGTTTTCTCACAATTTTCTTCAGGGACTCTGTGTCACCCACCGAGAAAATAAAAGGCTGGGCTAACCTAAGATGGGGCTTTACATTGAAAATAAAACCCAGAACAAAAACCTGGAAGGATACATAGACATAGAAAAGTGTAAGGAAGTAGATGGCTCTGGAGACTGCACAGGATAATTCAGTGGACTGACTAGATCCACCCTTCCCTCGCCCTCTTATTCTCTTGCCCCCCTTTTCATTCTCTCCCCTACCTCTCTCCCTCCCTTCCTGCTATATTTTAATTTATGGATTTATTCAACAGATATTTATTGAATGCTTTTTTTTTTTCTTTTAGATATTATGCTGGATAGGGAAGGGAAAAGTAGCTCTAAGATCAAGAACTTGTAGGGGGCGGATATAGCTTAGTGACACAAGGGCCTGCCCGGCAATTGCAAGATCCTGAGTTTGATTTCTAGTACAAAAAAAAAAAAAAAAAAAAAAAGAATTTGTGGTGGGGGGATGAGGATCCATCCTGGTACTTTTCTCTTTACAATCATAGTGGTAGCACTCATCTCCCCCAGACTCTCTCTGTCTGCAACATACATGTGCATCATGCATGTTTGGGTGTATAGGTCATTTCTGTCTAATCTCTCATTTAAATTCATCTGGTTTCTTTTTTATTTCTCACACAGCAGGTAAGAAAATAGTATTCTCTCTTCTCTCTCTGTCTCTGTCTCTGTCTCTGTCTCTCTCTCTGTCTCTCTCTTTATATATATATATATTCAATATTTTCATTTTTAAGCCTTCATCCTCCTTCAGACTGATTGCAGTGTGCCTAAAAATGCTGTTTTTCAACAGTGCTGCTATTGTATAGAGAATAACTGTTATAGTTGAATCCAAATGAAGGGAGCTTTCTAAAAAATATCAAGGGATGGGAGAATGGATGAGTCATTCTGAAATTGGAAATGGTTTCTTGATGAGAGGGAAAGTAATTCAACTCTGGTATGTGGCAATCTAAGCCCACAGATCAGTATTTTTTTATTGAAGGCAAAAAACAAAATCATCTTTTAACCAAGAAAAATGGGATTCCCGCACCCTTGTGTTCCAGCCACTGCGGGTTGGAAGGCAGGTGAGATGTGGAGAAAACACTCAAGCGCTCTGTGGTGCAGGAGTTCATGGGGCTCCTGGAAACCCTGGCTTGGAACAGGTGTTAAAGTTGGGTTTGATTTTTACCTCTTCAAATGTCAGGTAGAGGGGGACATTGAGGAAGCTCACAGCTCAGCACTGGTCTTGACCAAAAGTTAGGCAGCGTCTCCATCTGTAACTGGTGAAGCATCAGGCTGATCTAGCACGGATTCGATGGGCCCAAGGAAGTGCTAGGCTTGACTCTGATACTAAAACACGATGCTCCCGCCACTCCTAAGCTTTCGGCGACTGCTGCCTCTGATGCTGCTTGCCTGAGTCCCGTGTTAGGTGACTGGAGCACAGACTCTGAAGCCAGAGTGCTGGTGAGTGGATTCCAGCTCCACCATACCACAGTAACAGCTGTGTCCATACAAACCTTGAAAAACTTCAACTCTGTGCACCTTCACTGCTCCCTTTCTAAAATGGGATAAAGCGATACCTTCCTGTAGGTTTGTCATGAGGGTAAAATGAGCCTGCCAAGCACTTAGAAGAGGACTAGATAATTTAAAATTGAAGTTAGAATTATGACATCTTTAAACATTTAAAATAATTATAGTTGATTTTAAAATAATTTAAAATTCTACATTATAATTAATATTTGTATTTATAAGAGAAAATATGACAGCTTTGTCCTAGTCAGCTTATGTCATTTTTTTTTTTTATTTTTTATTTTATTTTTTTTGGTTTTTCTCCGGTACCAGGAACCGAACTCACAACCTTGCGCTTGCCAGGCAGGCGCTTTGCTGCTGAGCTAAATCCCCAGCCCTATGTCATTTGTTTTTAAGACCAGGAACAGAATCCTGATTCATAAGAGGAAATCTTAAATGAATTTTTGTCAAAGAATGCTTGAGATTGATTGGATCCAAATGAACCTGGACGTATTCTTCTAGAGCCAAATAGTTTTCCAATTAGCAAAGGTCACGTTGAGACAAATGAGGCAGGAGAGAACAATGCACTGAAAATACTCATGCAAAGTCAGACTAAGTTGGAAAAATATAATGTTAGGTGTCTTTGTTATTAGGTTTTAAAGGACGGTTAAAATTTTCTTAAATCTTCACTATCTTTATGTAGTGAATATATCCTAAACTCCCACCAAGTTTCAATTTTATCTTGAAACAAACCACAGCGAGCATAACAATAAGACGGAGACTCTTTCTGTGTAAATTGATTAGCTTAACACCATAGGAAAAAAAGGTATGCAGACAAAATTTAAATATGCCAATGAAAATAGACAAATAACATCATTCAAGAAAAGTTGATGTTCTGCTCATGAGGTGGTCGCTCACTCCTGCGTAAAAATCATTGAACCCTATTGTGCGGATGCCAGACAATTATCTACTATGAAAATACAATTGATGTGAAAGTTTGGTAACACAGACCAGATCAGCATCTAAAATCGTACTTGCAACGTATCTGAGAGTGAAGTTTGGAGATGGGGATGCTATGAATTATAGTTCCAAAATATATGGAACTCTTTGACAGTATACAGAACTCTATTACTGTTATTTTTCCAATTATTTTATTGTTAAAAACTACACAGTGTGCAAGCAAAAGAAACATTTTAGATTATAGCACTTTTTAACATTATGAAGTAAGCTGGCAAAAATCCCCTGAGCTCTGCTGACTGTCAAAACCATTTCAAAGAGCAAATTGAGCTTGTTAGAAAAACACCAGCAAGACAAACAAATTAGTTCAATAAAATTGCGATGGAAAAGTATTTAAGATTTTCATTTCCAAAATGTGTAATATTTCTTGTCCTGCGTGCCATTTTAATAACTAGATCACACGTGAAGAAGAAAAGGGCAGAGGCTCCTATAGAAACTGGTTCCAAATTTGTGGTCTTGCAGCAATGATAAAACTAGATGCACAAGATGCCAGAGTCTTTGAAAAGTGTTAGTACTTCTTTATTCATTCCTTTGTTCAGAATATGTGACTGTATGCATGTTATATCAGGTACTATTTTAGGTTTCTGGAATATAAAGATAAATAAAACCATATACAGCCACTTCTCTTCTGTAGCTGTGACAGATGCTAATCAAATTATGTAGCAGAGACAGATGTTGAATTATAAGTCATATCATTGTGTGTATATAGCAATGCTAAGTGCTATAAGATCAGGGGTCAGATGGGGGCTGGGAATTTAGCTCAGCGGCACAGCACCTACCTGGCAAGTGCATGGTCGTGAGTTCAATTCCCGGTACTGAGAAAAAAAAAAAAAAAAGATCAGGGGTCAGAAAGACGTGAGAGGTCCACGGCAGGATCCTAGAGGGAATCATATTTTGGCAGAGGTATGAACTTGACAGGATTTGCCTATGCTCAGTGGAGCAAAAGTGAGAATTGTGCAAGAATCTTGGAGAGAGAAGGACAGCTTGTATACTGCCCTGTGATAGAATGCAGAACAGAGACGGGAGCTCAGAGCTATCAGTGAAGCAGGAGGCTGAAGGGTCAAAGAAGAGCCCTGGTTAAGTAATGGCAGTGGAGCACAGTAAGGATTTTAACTTTTACCTGAGATTAATGGAAATCTTTGAAGGGATTTAAGCAGGATATGTCATGATGATGTCTGTGCTTTTAGAATATTACTCTGAGCAGAGCTTGGAGAAGTAGGAGGCTCCCTGGAAACTGTTGGGATAGCCATAGAAGAAGCAAGAACACCATGAAAAACAAGAAATGGATTCATGCCTTTAATCCCAGTACTTTGAATGTCTGAGGCAGGGGGATGGCAAATTTGAGTCCTGCCCAGGCAACTTAGAGAAATCCTGTCTCAAAATAAAAAACAAAAAAGGGCAGAGGGTATATGTGCAAAGGCCATGGGTTCAGTCTCCAGTACTGCAAAACAAAATGAAGAGATAGGGAGAGAGAGAGAGGAAGAGAGAGAGAGACAGAGAGAGAGAGAGACAGAGAGAGATGGAGAGACAGAGAGAGAGAGAGATAGAGAGAGACGGAGAGAAGAGATCCATGATGGACAGCCCTGAAAGGGTTCATGTAAAATTTAGGAGGTAAAATTAATGACAGCAGTAAATAGATGATGTCAGATGCATATGGAATGCACAGAATTCTCAGAGTTCTGTTTAATCAGTTGTGAGTTTCAGAACTGGTTTTTGTAATTCTAAAGTTTGAAAACCTAGACTTTGTTGCCTGTCCTGAGAATAAACGGTGCAATTAAAATGGCAAGTGAGATAAAAAGGTGTTATTAATTTTGTTGATTGAAATAACATTACTTAAATACTTTTGAGCTGCAATTTCATTGAACTAATTTGTTTACCCTGCTGATATTTTAAATAACAAGCTCAATTTGCTAATTTGGGTGGTATCACCCTGCTTTCAATTGCATGTAAAACAGAAGTGATGAAATTTAAACTTTAGATACAACATTAAAATAAAATCATTAAAAGGATGACTCAAACTTTGAATTATTTCTGTAGGTAAACAATATTTGCAGGTAAACCAATATTTGAAACATTACAAAATATAATTGTAGAATACACATGATGTTACAAGGTGGATCTGAAAGATGTTTTCTGCCAAACAATGAAGATTTAAATCACCTGGGGAACCTGTTAATCAACTTCCTGCACCCTGCATATTTATTCAATCTGAAGGATGTGAGTTGTTGGATATTTTGAATGATCTAATGCTCAATTTTTTATTTCTTTTCTTTGAAACATATGCAAGTTTGGTTCTAATATTAAAAATTAAACATTCAACTTCAATATATTTTATTTTTATAACTATTCATACAGAAATAAGGATAATATGAAGAACGTTTAAAATGTCCATGTGCATTTATAGTTTTACTAATAAAGTAGCACTTCATTTTATAAATCAGTTACATCAAAGCTCAGCTATCATGTAATTTTTTTGAAAGAAGGCTGAGAATAAATATACTGTAAATCACATTTTGGAACAGGGCAGAGTATAAATAAATACTGCAAACATAAGTATGTAAAGAGCCAACTCATCCCAACAGGTAGCAAATATTTAACACTTTTGAGTTGCTCTGCTCCACTATTTATATTTTATTATTCTTTATCCTCATCATAAAACTTTCACTAGATGGATGTATTTAATGAGACATTTAAAAAATTCACTTTCTTGTAAACAAAACAGATGCAAAGCAAAACACGAAGTTCAATTTCCAGTGCCACAAAAAAGACTTTTACATCTGTTTTATTTATTTTTTTTGTAAAAAAGTATTTTATGCTTATTTCCTTTAGAATTCTTGATTCTGTATTTTCTTTGCCACTGATAGTTAACCTTTTGGATGTTGGCTCTTCCCCTAATCTAGAATTTACATTTGCTATTTTTCTTCATTTTCAGCAACACATTTAAAAAACTGACTGTACAGTCATGAGTGCATTACTGCAATGCTGTCTTACTATGGAATAAAGTAACTTGTCAGCACCTTGCAGTAAAGAATTAGTTTTTTTGATAGCAAGAGCCTGTATTTTATTTTATTTTATTTTATTTTATTATTTTTTGGTTTTTCTCCGGTACCGGGAACCGAACTCACGACCTTGCACTTGCCAGGCAGGCGCTTTGCCTCTGAGCTAAATCCCCAGCCCCGAGCCTGTATTTTAGATCCTCCTAATTCCATTACCTCTATGGATCTTGGGAATTTTCTGAATA
This sequence comes from Chinchilla lanigera, assembly GCF_000276665.1. Lineage (NCBI taxonomy): Eukaryota > Metazoa > Chordata > Mammalia > Rodentia > Chinchillidae > Chinchilla > Chinchilla lanigera. The sequence continues at coordinate 26,637,648 of NW_004955403.1, forward strand.
CATCACATTCATGAGAGTATGACAACCAACAGATTACAATGAGACTGGAGTTTGGTTTAGGTGACATTATTCTACTAAAAATGTATAACGGAGGAAAATAGTTCTTTGATTTTTACAAATGTGCTTTGTTTATGGTGTCCTGTCCACAATACTCCCCTGACATGAAATGCTTAAAACAAACACAGAAACAAATGAACAAACTGTTTTACCAGATTCCGGGTAGAACCTGCTGAGATACAATTTTCCATGAGCAGGGGGCCAATGATTGGTTACACTCACTTAAACTCACTGGCGTCATAAACCAGAAGGGGTCAGTCAGAAGTTCCTCCATATGACATAATCTATGTTCCGAATTTGGCTGATAAGTGGGGTCGTCCAATATCTCTTTTTGACAAAAACCCCAAGGAATGATAGAAAACATCTGTAGTAATTTTAGTGAGGCAACTCCACAGCAAATGGCTCAAATCACCATTTATCGTGCAGATATATCCTCAGATTTATCAAGCTTTAGCAAATATAAAAGATTTAAAAATATGTATCAGCAACCCCAAATCTCAAGTGTCTTATAACAAAGCCGTTAAGTGTTTTTGTATGCCTTCCTGATGTGTGGGGTGGATTGCTGTACTTGGTAAAGACAGAGCTGGAGAAAAGAAGTTTAAAGTGGCACATTTCCTTACTTAAATGAATGGAAGCCAAGAATAACTTCCATGGCATGCGTTAAGTGCCATTTCAAAGCCCTAAATAAATTAAAAAAAAAAAAACAACAACAGCAAAAGAAAACAAAACTACCTCTCTCATCTTGACCTAGATTACTGTTTAAGCAAAGGTACATATTCTTAATTTACATGAAAGGCAATTAGGTCCGCTGTTGACAGCACTGTGGAAAATGCATCTGCTTAGGGCATGCTTTTATATTTGAAAAAATAAGACAAAAGTGTTTTACTTGTTTTTGTTTTGTTTCCTTGCTTTTCCCCCTCAGCCATTATCCACTTTAGGCCAGAAATGTTATTAACATTTTTAAACTAAATTGGGTGAAGGATTATTATTACTGTTTTGTATGCTTAAAGTATGTCTCAAAATTATTTTCTGGTTTCACTTTGAGCCCAAATTTTGACATTTCTTGACTATGTTTGGCATTTAAGGAATGTTAGGTAATGATGCAACATTTTTCCTTCTCTGAAATATTCTGTGAAGAAGCTAAACTTTGAAAACACAAAGGAAAAAATGATCCAGGAAAGCCATGGCAGCAATATTTATATTAAAATGAGAATTTATTGATGTAGGTACATTTTTAGAGTCTACACGTCCTTATCTACAGTTAGAAGTTTAGTAAACCAGCAAATGGTTCTTTTCTTTCAGGAACCTTTTTGGTTTTCTACTTAGAAAGACAATCTTCGTGTGTGTGTGTGTGTGTGTGTGTGTGTGTGATGTTAGGGATTGAACCTAGAGGTTTGTACTGAGTTACATCTCCAGCCTCTTTTATTTTATGTTTTTAAAATTTTGAAATAAGATCTTGCTAATTTGTCCAGGCTAGGCTTGAACTCACAATCCTCCTGCCTCACCCTCTCAAAGCGGTGAGGTTACAGGCTGTCTTGGTTACTTTTTTCTTGCTGCTGGGACAAAATACCTGATGCCCAAAATTAAGGAAGGAAAGGTTTATTTTGCTTACAGTTCGTGGAAGTTTCAGTCGGTACTTGGCAGATTATAAGGCAGAGTGGCACATGGCAGAGAGCTACAGCTCAGGGCGGCAGAACACAGCTAAGCAGCAAGCACACACCAGGGCGGAATGGGGGAGGAATGTCCTCAAGCACTCTCTTCCTCTCCCTTACATATGCAAACTATCCACCCCAGGGCAGGTGTAGCTCTCACACCCACAATCATTCAACTCTAATAGCCTGCCCCATGGCCGCATGAGGCTTTGGAGGGGACACACAGACATAAACCATAACACAGACATGCACCATCATGGCTATATGTTTTTTTCAATCAGTACTCAGTACTGAAAGAAGAAAGCCATTGATTACTACTGACCCGGTGACACTACTTTTTTGTACTTAAATTTAATCATTCATTAGTTCACTCACCAAACATTCATCACCGACCAGAATATTCTGAATTGTGAAGGACACAGTGATAAACAAGGCTGTTGTACTCACCAGGCAAGAAATTTAGAGGACAATTAAACCAATGAACAGATACATTAAAGCTGTAAAGTTTGACAAATTCTTCAATGAAGGAAATGCTGTTATGTAGGAGGGTATAATAAAGGATCTATTTTAATCTTGGGTGCATTTTTAAGCTTTTGGAGAGAGGTAGATGGGTCCCAGAGATTGACTGTAAAAATGATTTTTGAATGTTATCCTACACACGGTGGAAAACCACTGGAGTATTTTAAGTTGGCAAAGTGACATGAGTAAATTCAAATGATTTTTGCTAAGAATTTCTTTTAAAACACAGCTAACTACATTTACACTGTTCTTAAAGCTTCCCTAGACAAGTTTCATGGGAGTAGAAGCTACAGAAACTTTTATGGTGAAACTGATCAGAGATACTAGGCTTCATGCAATGATTAAAATAGTAAACTGGTTGGCTACCTTTAGGTCTACAAGTCTTATGCAACCAAGTAAAAAAACTTAAATAAATTGTTTTTTCTACTGTAATTTTCTCCAGGGAAATGAGATCAAGACTACAGGTTGATTTTGTTTTGAAGACAAAAGTGTCTGCTTGATGTTTCATGACTTGCTTTGCTTTTGTGTTTTCAGAAGAAAACTGGTATGCCTAAGCAAGATGTTTTGTTAAAATACACTGTGAGAATTGGTCTCTGTAGCTGAACTGATGGGCTTGCCAATAAAATTTAGAGAAGCAGAGATACTACATGCAAGATAAAGGGGAAAGTGTTCACACTATCATGGCTACTTCCCCCATTGGAGGTTGTGAGGACCATAGAATGAGAAGAAATTTTTGCTAATAAAATTTACTGTAAACCACTAGATCAGGAGAAAGCAACAAAGTATGTCTAATATGACTTCAGGCTATTTGCTAATTTTTCATTCAGTTCCACCCAAATCTGGAGATTGGGAATGTAGATATACAAATTGAGGTTGACAGGTTGCTACCAGAAGCAGGGTAAAAGGATTCTTACTTCTTGCACAGCCGAACACCAAATATCCACTAAAAAGATTACTGTGTAACTGCACTGTCAGAAATGTAAAAGGAAGTGTTATTGTTAATGAAGGAATCAGCTTGGGTAACAGGACATTAAATCCAAACCAGGTAGTTTCATGACTTTGTTACACACAGACCTCACTGAGATACAACACTGACATGGTTTGATTTTGGCAAGCTTGGATAATCTGGATATCACCACTTACTCAATGGGTGATCCTGGGAACTTTCTTAGCTTTTTATGGATTTTATTTTTTTAATTAGGTGTGAGTTTATTTTTTGATTTTAAAGAGAAAAAAAATAAAAACAATGATACAAAATTTCAAAGCAGGATAATAGGAGATTAACAACCGTTAATATATTGCTTACTGTTATGTTCAAAGTAGTTGCTAAAATTACAAGATATAGGCATGCATAATTGATAAAAAATATGAGCACAAACCATTTTTTAATAAATTAAAAGAAATCAGTAGTATAACTGCCTTATCTACATGTA
>NW_004955403.1:26641751-26740474 GCF_000276665.1 Chinchilla lanigera
ACAACATCTATTGTACCTTTTGGATCTTATTTACTCTTTCAGTTTCTTATGCTAGGGAAACAATATGATGTTTACACATGTAGGTCTGATTTATTTCACTAATGAGTATGGTCTCTACTTGCACTCATTTACATATTAAAAACCTTGAGTTTATCTTCTTTATAGCTGAGTAGTATTCCATTATATAAAAATACAACACCTTTTTTTCCATGCCTTAATTAATGAGCATTTGGGTTGTTTCCAAGATTTAGTTATTACAAATTGTGCTGCTATAAACATGGGTGCACATATATCACTGTGGTATGATGCTTTTAATTCTTCTGGGAAAATATCCAGAAAGGTCAAGTGGGACTTCTCATCTTAGTTTTTTGAGGAATCTCCACAGTGATTCCCACAATGGTTGTACCAGTCCACACTCCCACCAATGGTGGAGAAGGGTTCCTGTTTTCCCACAGTCCCACCAGCATTTGTTATTGGTTGATTTATTGATGATAGCCATTTTTGCTGGGGTGAGGTGGAATCTCAGTGTTGTTTTAATTTTCATTTTTGAATGACCAATGATGTTGAAGATTTTTTCATATATATATTTGTCATTTGTATTTCTTCACCTGAGAAGTATGTTTTCATCTCAGATGCCCATTTTTGGATTGGGTATTTGATTTTGGGGGGCCTGACTTTTTTCATTTATTTCTATGTTCTAGATTAGAAGTCCTTTGTCTGAGGGACAGTGGCTAAATTTTCTTTTCACTCTGTTGGTGATTTCCTTTGATGTGCAAAAACTTTCTAATAAGATGAGATCCCAGTTATTGATTTGGTTTTTGTTCATGAATTCTCTTCCTACCCCTATGTGTTCAAGATTTCTACCTACTTTCTCTTCTAGTAGATTTAGTGTTTCTGTTTTAATATTTTTATCTCTGATCCATTTTGACTTTAGTTTAGTGCATGGTGATAGATGTAGTTTTAGTTTTTGCATGTGGAAATCCAGTTTTCCAGCAACATTTATTTAAAAAGCCATCTTTTTTCCAGTGAACATGTTTGGACCCTTTGTCAAAGATAAGGTGACTGAGTATGACTGTAGTTGTGTCTGCATCTTTTAATCTGTTCCATTGCTCCTCAGATCTTTTTTTTTTTTAAAAGAGAAAATAAAACAATAACGAAATAACAACAATGAAGACAAAAACAAGACAACACACAAAAACAATATAAAAGGTGCTCTCAGGTCTGTTTTTTTTTTTTTTTTTTTTTTTTTTTTTTTTTTTTTTTTTTTTTTTTTGTTTTTTTTCCGGCACCGGGAACTGAACTCACGACCTTGCGCTTGCCAGGCAGGCGCTTTGCCGCTGAGCTAAATCCCCAGCCCCTTGGTGGAGCTTTTGGGGTTTTCTATGCAGAGTATCATATCTTCTGCAAATAATGGTAGTTTGACTTCTTCCTATCTTTATTGCTTTTATTTCTCTCTCCTTTCTAATGGTGCTGGCTAATGTCTCCAGAGCTATGTTGAATAGAAGTGATGATAGTAGATTTCCTTGTCTTGTTCCTGATTTTAGATGGAAAGCTTTCAGTTTTTGTCCATTTAGTATGATGTTAGCTGTTGCTTTTTCATACATGGCTTTTATCAGATTGAGGTAAAGACCATCTATCCCAATTTTCTATAGAGTTTTTATCAAGAATGAGTGTTGGACCTTATCAAAAGCTTTTTCTGCATCTATTGAGATGATCATGTGATTTTTGTCTTTGACTCTGTTCATACAGTATATTATATTTATTGATTTGCATATATTGAACCATCCCTGCATTCTTGGGATGAATCCTACTTGGTCATGGTGTATAATTTTCTCATAGATTTGCTACATTCTGTTTGCTAGTATTTTATTGAGGAGTTTTGCATCTATGTTCACTAGGGAGATTGGCCTGTAGTTCTCTTTTTTGGTTGGGTCCTTCTTTGGTTTTGGTATCAGAATAATACTTGCCTCCAGGAATGAATTAGGGAGTTTTTCTTCCCTTTCTATTTCATCAAAGAGTTTGATGAATATTGGTAATAAATTTTCTCTAAATTTCTTGTAGTATTCAGCTGTGGATCCATCAGGACCTAGGTATTTCTTTGTTGGTAGGTTATTAAGTATGTTTTCAATTTCATTAGCACATATTGGGTTATTCAAGATTTTTATATCTTCTTGATTCATCTTTGGTAATTCATGTTTCTAGAAATCTATCAATTTCTTCTGTGTTTTGTATTGTATATGAATAAAGATTTTTGAAGTATTGCAGATTTTCTGAATTTCCACAGGATCTGTAGTGATTTTACCCTTTTCTTTCCTTATTGCATGAATTTGAGTTTTTTCTTTCCTTTTCTTGATAAGGTTGATGAGGGTTCATTAATTTTATTTGTTCATTAATTCTTTGTTTTCTTTTCTTGATTTCAATTGCACTAATTTCTGCTCTGATCTTTATAATTTCCTCCCTTGTATGGGATTTTGAATTGCTTTATTTCTAGAAGTTTTAAGTGTAGTATTAGGTAGCTTACTTCTACTCACCCTATCTTCCTGATGTGAGAATTCACCTGTATAAGTTTCTCTCTTAAGACTGCTTTCATTATGTCCCACAGGTTCTAGTAAGTTGTATTTGCATTTTCTTTTTTTTTTTTTCCTCCGGTACCGGGAACCGAACTCACGACCTTGCGCTTGCCAGGCAGGCGCTTTTGCCGCTGAGCTAAATCCCCAGCCCTGCATTTTCATTTAATTATAGATATTGTTTAATTTCTCCTGTTACTCACTGGTTGTTCAGGAGGGTGCTATTTAATTTCTATGTGTTTATTGAGTTTTTGTGGATTCTTTCACCATTAATTTCCAATTTTATTTCACTATGGTCAGATAATATGCCTAGGATAATTTCATTTCCTTTGCATTTACTTAAGCATGTTGTATGGGCTAGTATATGGTCTATTTTAGATAATGTCCTATGTGTAGCTGAGAAGAATGTGTATTCTGATATTGTTGAGTGGAAGACTCTGTAAAGGTCTACTAAGTTCATTTGTTCACAATTTAGGTTCAGTATTGTTATTTCTTTGCTGATTTTTTGTCTCGTTCATCTATCTCTTTGTGACAGTGGGGTACTAAAGTCCCCCATTAAAACTGTGTTATTGCTTATTTGATTTTTATGTCTATTAATATTTGTCTTACATAGTTGGGTGCTTCTCCATTTAGTGCTTACATATTTATGATTGTTATCTCTTCCTCTTGAATTTTTCCTCTAACGAGTAGGTAGTGACCTTTATCTCTTTTGATTATTCTTGGTTTGAAGTTCACATTGTCTGGAAACAGAATGGCTATCCCTGCTTTTTTCTGGGTTCCTGCTGTGTGGGGTATTGTTTTCCATCCTTTCACTTTTAGTCTATGGATTTCTTTTAGAGTTAAATATGTTTTTTTTTAATACAGCATATTGTTAGATCTTATTTCTTGATCCATTCTGCTAGTCTGTTTCTTTTGATTGGTGAATTGAGGCCATTCACATTGATGGTAATAACTGATAGGTATTGGCTTGTTTTTGTCATATTATTTTCCTGCTGTTAGTTCCCTACATTTTCCCTCTCTTTCATTGCTTGCCATATCTGGTGGTTTCTTTCTATTACCATTCTTGGAATTGTGTTCATTTTAATCTCTGTGTAGAGTATCTTTCAGTACCCTTTGTAATGTGGGTTTGGTGGTCATAAATTTCTTCAGTTGTTCTTTGTCATAGAAGTATCTTATTTTTCCATTAATTTTGGAAGATAATTTTGCAGGGTACATCAATCTTGTTTGGAAGTTTTTTTTTCTTTCAGGACTTGAAATACATCACTCCAAGCTATTCTTGACTTGAGAGTTTGTGTTGAAAAGTCTGCTGTGATTCTGATGGGTTTTCCTTTATAAGTAATCTATTTCTTGTCTCTAAAAGTTTTTAATATTCTGTGCTTGTGCTGAATTTCTGAGATCTTGATTATGGTATATCTATGTGTAGGTTTACTTTGGTTATGACTAATTTGAGTTTTATATGTGTCACTCATCTATATGTAAGATTATTTTCCCATGCTTGGGTAATTTTTTATTACTTCTTCAAATAGTTTTTTTTATATCATTTTTGTTGACTCTAGCTTTTTTATTGACACATACTATTATTATATTATTTTTCTTTGCATGGTCTTGCAGCTGTTAGATTGTTATTACCTGATTTTTGTTATTTTCATGATTGCTAGTTACAATCCTGTCTTCAAGGTCTGAAAGTCTGTCTTAAGTTTCATTCAAGAGATTTTGCCAGCTTTCAATGGAATTTTTAATTTCTTGGATATCTATTTGAATCTATTTCACACATTCTATTTCTTTCCTATATTGATCATTCACTGTTTCCACCCTCTTCCTATCATCACCTACTTTGTTTTTCTGTCTCTACTCTAGAGTTGCTGAGCAGTTCCCTTATAAATTTTGCCATTTGTCTTTTTACCTGAGAGATTATTTCTGATCTGATTTCCTGTACTGCCTCATGGGTTTGTTTCATTCCTTTAGTTGCTATAATTTCAGAAATTTCATGTGTGTGTGTTGTAATTTGTTCTATATCAGTGTTTCTTGGACTTGTTCTAGGTGGGTTGGAAGTCTGAGATTACATTTTGCTTTTTTGTCTACTCATTTTCTATTTCAAAAATTTTTATTTGTTTTTTTTCTTAGCTTTTTAAATACTCTATTTCTTTTGCAGTGAAAATAGGAATAACATCTTCAGAAAGATGCTTTAGAATTAAATGAGGCACTATACTATGTCTGGGGTACAACATAACCACTAGAAATATGATCTATTATTATATCTCAAAATATGTAGTAATATGTTAGTTCTCTGCTTCTTGCTTCATAGTTCCATGCATCTATCAAATTAAGTTGATTTTATTTGGAAAACATATAAAGAGTGTGAAAAGGAAGACCACTTCATCATGTGAAGTATTCTTAACATACAGTGGAAGATTCCATATAAACTAGATAAATGTTATCTTCATTATGTAAAGGTCAGAGTGATGCCATGAACTAAAGTAACTTGTCAGAGAATGTTAGTTTGAGATTAGAATGCTGGCTTTCCTACTTCTGAGGATTACTGTTAGACAAATGCTCTGTGAAGTTATCCCCATCCATTTGAATCAGTTCAAACATTCCAAATGATTACAACTCAGCCAATTCCTTCTTTCTTGATCAGCTGACATTTCTGAATTAAGCAATAGTTAAGAAAGCAAAATACTACAAGTTTGTGAGATTGTGACATGGGCCAATCAGGATGGATGGTTACGGGGAATGGAAGGCTAAGGATTTTGTTTGCATAATTTACAACATGATCAGGACAAAGCTATTCAGTCTCATACTATGTAAATTAATTAATATTGTAAACCAAGTAAATCACTCCTGACTAAATGAACAGTAATTAAACTGGATGTACAAACCAAATAAGCATTCATTCAGAATTAGATGTTCCCTGACTTCAAATGATCATAACATCATTTCCAGCTCTAGGGAAATATACAGTATATTTTTCTGCCTCACCACAAATTTCAGTGGTTTGCATTATCATTTGATATAATATCATAAGCTCCTTACTTTGCTCAGTAGCTTTAAGACCTTTGTTCTGTTTCTCTCCCTCTAAGTACATCACAAATCATAAAGCATGACTTTGGTTTGTGAAATAGAAAAGGAAAGGATTGCTTTAGTCAATCATTCTGAAAATGTTCTAGGGCTTATAGGAAGTTCCACTTTGGGGGCTCTTGTAAGTTTGCTTTGGAAATCACTAGTATGACAATTTACAGGGTTTTACAACTCCTTTCACAGTCCTCACACAAAGATTGTAAGAATTAGGATAAAAACTTCTTGAAAAGCCCACATGATTATTTTATTGGATGAGACTACATTACATTTAAGTCTTAGTTCTTATCTAAGTAAGGTGTTTGTGCATTATGTGTATGTATATGTATTTTGTAATATTGACATAATTAAGCTAATCAACAAAGAGTTTCTTGTAAAGAAATGATTTTAGTAAATCATAGACCCCTTTCTGAACAGACTAAAGATATATACAAGTGTAACACAATGCTGCTCTTTCACCATAGCACTAGCTTAATTACTATGTAAAACTCAGTACAGTGAAAAGGCCATTTTAGAATGCATACTAGCAAGCTGTAGTAAAAGATTAAAAACAAACTCAACCAATTTCTATGTTCACATTCCCTCAGGTCTCTTGCTTGTCTGATGGTTATGACTTAACAGGACACTGTGAAACAGAGATGCTAGGTGGATAGGAGATGGGATGAGCATGGCCCTGAAGGTCCTAGTGACAGAGAGGGGCACGGTGAGCAGACCTGGGCCCTGAGGGAAGTTACCTACGGCAGCCAAGTCCAAGCCTGCCTTGTGGCCAAAATAAAAAATCAGTAAAAGTCCAGAATTTGCATGGCCTTGTCTATATGTTTGAAATATATGCTAATTATAAGGGATAAATGAGAGGACAGTAGGTGGATTTTATGACTTTTGGTGAAAGAATTCTCAATAAAGTCTAGAGAAACCATAAAATAGGATATATGATTAATGCCACTTTTTACACTTTAATTTGTTTTGCATTGTGATTTCTACTAGTACACTGTTATTAAAATTTGTTACTTGATTATTATTATTATTATTATTATTTTTCTTGTTTGTTTTTTTTTGGTTTTTCTCCGGTACCAGGAACCAAACTCATGACCTTGCGCTTGCCAGGCAGGCGCTTTGCCGCTGAGCTAAATCCCCAGCCCCTTACTTGATTATTTTTGAATAGCACCAACCAATGCTGGAAAACAATCTAAAGTGAATACTAATAACAAATTTCAGGATAACTTTAAAAAAATAAAAAAATCATCTAATTTATATATGCTAATTAATGTCCTATGTTATTGGTAAAGAGATTCTTTTTATTTGGATGATATTGATTAATTATACTATAGGTGTACTTCAGACTCAGTCATATATTTCTGAGCTCTGCTATGTAAGTAAAAGTTGCCTGTGGAGAACATTAGTGACACAAACTTCTCTGGAGAATTATATCACAGTCTTTTCTTACAACTCTATCCTGCAATTCCTCTGTTCTGTAAGTTCTACAAATGCCAACAGGAAAGTGCACACAGGCTGAACTCAAGATACTTAGAGGGAGCCTTTACTGGGGACACTCAGAGAGGTTGTGAGAGCTCCCTTTCCACATATGGGCATTGGTAAAAATCTAAACAAAAGACACACATGCTAACAAAAGTCGAAGCAACGCTGTGCTCCTGTGAGAGAGTTTAGAATTAAGTATATTTTTGTAAATAGGGAAGTCTGACAGTGAAACTATGAACCAGATAAGCTCAAGGATCTCAATTATAGCACTAAATCTTGAGAAATTTAAGTTATGAAGAAAGTATGAATACACAGGTGTTAGTATTTTATGTTATGTGGCACATATCCAAATCATACTTTGACCATTACATACGGTAATCTGTACAAATACCACAAAGCAGGAAAAATGTGTCTGAAAGTGGAAAAAACTCAACATTCCACAGTAAGCTGAATCTTCAGGGGAATGGCCCACATTAAAGCTTTCAGGTATTTTAAGTGGCTGAAAATGACATCAGCTTCCCAAAATAATCAATAATGATTGATTCATGGAATTATCTATTGACACAAGTCTAATAATATCCAGGACTATGTTACTAGATTGAGAAAAAGAACAACCATCCCCTCCCCGTCTTTTTTTTCCTTTTGAGTTTTTGAGACAGGGTTTCGCTATGCAGTTCAGACTGGCCTTGAACTCACTGGGTAGCCCAGGCTGGCCTCAAACTCGCAGTGATCCTCCTGCCTCAGCCTCCCAAGTGCTGGGATTACAGATGTGCACCTCCATGCCCAGCTAAACCTTGTGTTTTTAAAATGATGGTGTTCTATTAGAGACAAAATATGATCAATTTTATAATTTGAAATTTTGGATTAAAGAATGTAAGACAATGAAAATTGCTGGAGTTTTGTAACACCTGCGAAGGAAATGACTGTGTTGGTGATAGCTGCCATTTTATGAAATCCAGTAGGAAGTCCAAATGGAGAAAAACAAAGATGTTCACGATGCTATTTTTAAGTGTGACTTTTTTTTTCCCCCTATATTAACATTCTCACAAGACAAAAGGAGATTTGAGGAACTATAAGACCACCTGGCTGCCATTATGTGTAGTTGAGTTCTCAGTCACTGTTTACAACTACACAGTCTCTGTAAGGGAGTAGAGGGCAGCTGGTGGGGTCCCAGAGGAGGCCTGGGCTTACACACCAGCTCTGCAGAGAGTTCCCGGCACCCGCTAACACCGTGGAGGCTGCTTCGTATAACCCTTGTAATGAGAGAATAAAATTGAAAAGCAGAGTGAGACAACTCTTTCCTTTAATTCCTTTTTGAAAAGAGGATATACTCTGTACAGGAAATACGTGGGTAAATGTGCTATTAGGGATCTTATGTTCCTTAATTTAAGACCCTAAATCTTGTTTTGATCATTTGTCAGAATATTTCCTGTCATTATGGACTTTGCTTTTATAGCAAATACAGCCGGGATTGGCATGTTTGGCTTGATAAATTTCACCGTTAGTTAAACATTTTATTAATCTCCCTGTGTGTCAGTTGGAGAGGTTGATCCTTTCTGGATAGGTCTTTGGTCCCAGGGCATGCTCGCTGAGCGGGGAGACTTCTAAGATTCTGCTGCCCCTGGTGCATCTCATTAGGATGGGCTTCCTAGAGTTTAGTGAGACTAAATGCTTCCCCAGTGCCCCATCCATTCTGCTGCAACCTATTTGTTTTGTCTCTCATCTCAGGATCAGCTTGCCTGTGCCTTCCAACATGACAATTAGCTAATTTAATAAATCTAATTTAGTTTAACGTGCTGCTGTGAGAGAATGATAGCAAGGGCCCTGTTGTTGCCTGTGGGTTCCTTCTTTCCCTCCTTTTGCCTACACAAAATGTAAATGTTAGCAACACATTTTTTGGAAATGGACTTATTTCCATTTCTTAAATGGCGTGGACATTTCATCATTTTTGAGCCAGTTTTGACTGACTGGTAGTGCCCACCTGGATGTCAGTGGTGAGGATTGTGAGCTGTAGTGTGGACTTTTGGGGAAAAGATTTCAAGATAAATTAGTGATGTCAGCATAGGTCTAGTAATGGAGGCCATATATTTGCTGGCCTCACTGTATTTAATAGAAAAGGAGGCTCTGACCTCTAGTGTGTTACACACTGGTTCCCAATTTTACTAATTTTAGTCTACCAAAATTTTCAAAACCATACAATACTACACTCACAGTGAGACATTAAATCCTTCGTGAAATTGAAAATATAATTGTAGACAGAATTTGACTTAAACCATCAGATTCAGAAGTGTGCTCAGTTAATTGAGTCCATGCCATTCATAGGTGCTGATCAAATAAGATTCTCTTCATCTTATAGCTTTTCTCTCCAGCAGAGTTTTTGTCAAATCTAGGCTGAGCCCTACACATCTGCAACTGTTGTTTTAAGCGACGGAGAAGAAAGGGAGTCGTAGGCTCAGAGAACAAAGGACAAGTATAGGACAGAAAAATACATTGGAACAAAAATTGCTCCATAAACCTAAAGTAATGGAACTGATGCTCTTCTGTAACGGGAAGCTTCTCTCTGATGGCAATGGCAACACGTACTGAATAAAGGTAAGACAGATTCAAAGGACAAGGGCTCCTGGGGAAATAAGTCTGGAGACTGGCACTTATTTGATTGTTTAAGCTCTAGCATTATCTGCTAGGAAAAAAAAAGTCAGAGTTAGTATTGCAGTCAAGAATTCCAATCTTACGTATTACAGCAATGACAAAGGGAGATAGATTTTTATTTTTTTGCAAGAGGGAAGGGAACTAAGAGATGAAGCGAGGCTGAGGAAGGGGAGAGGAATGAGATTAAAAAAAGAATTAAGTTGTGTTATGTGCATGTACCAGTTCCCCACAAGGCATGTAATCATTATGTACTGCAAACATGCCCCACTAAAAAATTTTTAAAAGAGCAAAAACAAAACTCCTAGCACTTCATTTTATTAATGGCGGCAGTTTGGTGTAAAGTAAAGGACTAGGCTCAAAGCTGAGATTGAAAAGCTTTGGATGTAGTTTCAGAATCAAACAAAGTTTGTTGTCTTTAAAATGCCCACCTTTTCCTCAAGGAGAAAAGTGGTATCATGAGCCAGGAAATTGGTGGTAAGAATATCTGAGAGGCTGGAATGCATAAAAAGTACCATGAAAGTGCAAGGGAGAAGGACCTCTGAAAGAATAAATTGTATGCTCGCTGTAGGAAAATTTGTGAAAGCAAGGCCAATTAAAACAGATATTTTTGAATCTGTCATACAAATATTGCTAAAGTGTTTTTTTAATATTTATATTTATCCCCTAAAGTGCTTAAATGTAATGAAACTCCTTCATATTCCATGATCCCTATAAGATAAACTCTAGACTATGATGAGAGATTTACAGGGTAATAGTTTAGGTAGCAGTTATTCTAATATTGACTGAAAGTGAGCACGAATGCTTCTCAGGAAGCAAGATATTGCTATAAACAAACAAACAACCTTTAAAATGATCGAAAAAGTGTTTTCTAGCAAGTATTCTAGGGCAGTGGTGGCAAACATGACATGGGTGTTATTTGCTTTTCTTTTAAAACATAAGTTGTTAATGTATGTGTTTTTTTTTTTAAACTAAAACCTCAGTGTTCAGATTTAAGTGCAGTGTTGGCACTTAGTGATAAATAAGTGGGTTTTGGGTTGCAGTTTGGGTACTTGGTCTCTAGAAAGTTCACTGTTGTGCAATCTGGCCCATGAAATTTGGATTTATTTTCTTCTTGAGTTTTCCTCAGATCTTGTTAAAGTTTTTAGCTTCTAGGGTACCTTGAGGCCATGTGTCTGATGTCCATGGCAAGTCAGATAAATCCTTTACACCTTTTCCATTGCTACAGGGTGCATAGTCTTCTTATAATATGTTCTTTTCTGCTCCATATCTGCATCACTATCTGGTGAAGTTTGGGCTGCTTTCTGGAAGATGAGGAAAATTAATTGCTGAGGGAATCAGTGAAGGTCTGTGAAGAGGTGTCCAGCAGAGTGGAAGCAGCAAAGGGAAGTTATAACGTTCTAAGAACACAACACGGAAAAGGCCATGAGTTTGTTCTGATTATTTAATACTACCAGAAAAATCACCCTATAATTTAGTGGCATAAAAACTTCAGCAACTCTAAGCGTCAAGTTGGACAGAAAGAGTGGAGAGTGTCTCTGCTCCGTGGTCTCTGGGGCTTTAATGGGAAGACTGGAAGGCCAAGGCTGGAGAGTAAAATAATCTGAAGACTCATGTTCACAGGCTTCCTTGGCAGCAGATTCTGTCTGCCGGTTGAAGACCTCAGTTCCTCTCTAGGGCTTTCTGTGGAGGCTGTGTGAATCAGCTAGGTTTGGGGCTTTCCTCAATGTAGTGCTTTACTTACCAAAACAGACAAACAGGGGCTCAGATGGGAGCTGCGTTCCTTGCATGTGAGCTCACCTTGAAAATCACACAGCCTCCTTTCAGCCTTAACCTGTTGTTTGCAGCGGTGATAAGCCCACCCAGGTGCGAAGGAAAGGAATGGACTTTCCTGACAGCGGTGTCAAGGCTCTGTAAAAGCATGGGCCTAGATGGAGTGCTCTGACCATTTTTGTGAAATACAATGCAGCAGTAATTGATGTGCAGGAGCCCGTGAGAAAAGGGCTCCCAGTGAAGCCGACGAGGTAGGCAAGAAGCAGATTATACATAACACTATTGTCAGGTGGAGGATCTTGGTCTTTTCTTCCTAAAACACATGAAAATTCATTAAGAAGTTTATGTACGACACTATCAAACTACCACTTGCTGCACTTCAGATAATGCACTGGAGAGGAACAAAATTGGATGTGAGGAATCCATTTAGAAAACTTTTGTGATTAACAAGGCAGGATAGTGACCAGTGGGGTGGAGGGTTGTGGAAAGATCAGGAAAATGTGTGGGGCATTGAGAAATACACATATATGAAAAGGAAAGTCAAGTGGACCTGGAAAGAGAAGGAGGGAGGTGTTGAGAATGACACCCAGTGTCTCGGCAGTGTACAGTATGGTAGCATCCATCAGCAAGAAGGAGAAAATTTATAGGAGGAAAGATTAAGAATTCAGCTGTGAGTTTTAGAGAGGTACAAGTAGGCATGGTCCATATGCAGTTGAAAACATGGGCTGGACTTCAAAGGAGAGATACACATGACAAGCAGCCCACTAAAGCTGGTAATTGTAAGCACTAGAATGAATGAGATTTCTCTTGGGATAGAGAAAACATTGAATATTATAGAAGGAGAGTTCTGAACAGCAGCTGGAGAGATTTAAGAGAGAAGCTACAGAAGACAACAGTCCTACAGAATCCAGGGAAGGTGTGTTAGAGGTAGGTAATGGCTGATAGTGTAGAATGTCTCAGAAAGTCAACATGTCTACTGCACTAATGATCTTTGCTATGAAGACTCTATTTCTTAGCATAACATAGAGGGCCTTCTAATGAACTAAAAGTTTTTGTTGCTGACTTAATCTTCTAATATTTTGTACTGAGAATGAAACAGGAATGAAAAAGGCAGCAATTTGATAATGCATAATATAATAATGTGCCATATGAAACACAAGATTTTTTTCCACAGATTTGTAGGCATCACAAATTAAGTGAGAGAATATTTCAACATGGAGTTGAATATCAGATGTTTACTCAGGAACATAACCTATGCTAACAGTATTTTTTCGTTTAAATGTCAGATTTTAATTATCTTGTTTTAAATTACAGCATTTTAATTACATGTTAGTTAATAATGGTTTATTTTTAAATCAAAAATTCCTGGATATATGGGGATATGTATACTCATATATGTTTTGTATATAAAAATGTAAAGTATTTTCAAATCATATTCTGGTAATTTCTCTAAGGCACACGTTTATGTCCAATTTGTCAATTTTAGTATGTTTATATGTAACTATATGTGTATGAATACATTCAGAGGAACTATTATAGATATTGTGAAGTTTTCTTTTGCAGAATAATTTTTATTTCAATGATACTAAATTGGAAATAAGAACAGAGTAATGTTTCATTATACTCATGAATGCTACATTTTTATCAAGACCAAAATATGTTTAATATAAGCCTACTACAATATGGTTAGATTTCTATCATTCTCCGTATCTCTTTACTTACACAAATGAATGATCTTTTCTTATACCATTAAAATAATAGGATATAAAAGCAGTTTAAGTCACTTAAGGTCTGATATTATTTTAAAAAAATCTATGAATGAATTAAGTAGAACCATGTGATATGCTTAAAATGCTTGTTGGAATATGAAACTTATGCATGGGGAAATGTTTTTTTCAAATATTTCAAAACATGTAAGATTAAAAGTGGTTTAAGAAAATTCCATGGAGCAAAAAAGAGCACAGTCCTACAAGTCTATATTTTCCTTCATAAAATGTTGAGCGGTTGACTTCTGTAGTCACTGGTAAACATTAGTAAGCTATCACTGCCCTTGTCATCTTCAAGTGCACAATGATTAAGTAACAGGAAAACAAAGGCAACAAAATGTCAGTTGTGCATATAACTGTAATGTGTGGATTTCCAAGGAAAAAATAAAATAAGAAATTGTTACTGAAAAACCTACGATGTTTTCCAAATATGACTTAGTTTTAAATACATTTTATGATTAATTATGAGATATATGGTCAAAATTCTATCTATCAATCTATCTATCTATCCTTCTATCTACCTTTGGTTAGTTTTAAACCAGTGAACCAAGGGGTGTAAATATATTAGTTTTAATTTTATTTCCATGCCTTTGCATTGAGTTATCTAACTTTAAGTCATTTGGAAGAAATCACTGGTTGCATGCTTAGATTACAGCATTCAAAGTATAAGAAAATGTTGGTGGCCCACCTGCTTATAGTAATTTATATATACAGTGTTCTCTTCCAAGAAACCCGATAGGATGGACATGAAATATAATTGTAATTAGAGAGATGCTGAACTACCAGAAAGTAAATGTGGGTACTTAGTCATCAGGACTACCCACTGATTCCCAGGTAGTGTTGGTACTTAACTTACCTGCATGCTGTGAATCTACTACTTGTATTTCTGGAAATACCTATTTAAATCACTAGTGGCCATTAAAAAATAACCAATATATCTTGCTTGAACAAGTGTAAAAGGTCCATTGATCCAGCAACCAACTTATATAGAAGTTGAGGTCTGTTGACATTGCTATCAGCCTCAATATAATGGTCTACTACACAAAAAAGGCTGAGTTAAATGTCAAGGTCAATTTAAGCTTCTGCGTAAAGCCTAAGTATTAGGACATCATGTTAAGTCAAGTGCTGGTTGCTTGAGAGAGTAGCATTCAGGGATATGGATGTGAGGTAGGTTACCAGCAATGATGGTTGGCCCATACCTTATAGACTTGAATACAAAAATGTCCCAACTGAATGCTTTATTATTAGTGTCATTAAAAAAGGATGGTGGTGGGGGGGAATAGTTTTGGGAAGGCCTCTAGGGTAGATTTTTATTTTTAAGAAGTTTATCAGGGATATGAAGTCTCAAGAGTAGAAAAACAAGTTCAGAATCATAGAACTGGAATACCAAGTAAGAACCTGGCCAAATTGAACCAACTCTACCAGTAGTGAAAAGAAATGTTAAATCCATCTGAAAACATTGAATTCACGACTGAAATAAGCTTCGTTGTTCCTCCAGCCCTAGGGCAGTCCTTAATGAAACTCTAAGCAGAGGCCAGACCTAAGTCAGTGTGAAAGTGGCACCAAGCTCCAGGGACCAGGCCGGAGAGCTGGAGGTGAGTGTACCTAAATGGAAAACCCAGTCTCTCCTCCTCTCCATGGATCATCCGAACTCTGATCTTATCTGCTCAGACAAGCTCTGTGGGCAGCTTCCTGTGTCTCAGAAGCTCGTGAAATACCACTAAATGAGAAGTAAACATGCTTTCCCTCTTGCATGTATCTTGAAAGAACTTTTTTGGGGGTGGAGATCTAATATAACTAGACTTGAGATTGCTTTCTGAAACATTTGTATATTTTTCCTAATATAAAAAGGAATGTGATTAACTTTTCTCCAGGATAAGTTAAAAACCAAGACAGGCCAGGCAACAAGTTGAATTGGCATTTCAGAAAACATTAATGACATTTAAAGTCTTTCCAAAAAGCTCCTTTATTGGCATGTGAAGTTTATAGTATTATAAAAGTAATGCAGGTTCCTGTGCTGAATGATCTATAGAATTTATAGTTGCAATCAGTGAGCCAATCAGCTTGATCTAACTTCTATTTTTCTTCATTTTAGAAATGCTTTAGGGCTTGCATATAGAATAAAATCCATCTAACTAGTCTTATAAAAGGCTGCTTTTCTCTTTTTATATGTTGCTTATCTCTTTGAATTTTTTACAAGTGTAAGTGTATATGCCAACATTCTTTCAGGGAACTCAATGTACTTTCGAGACACACAACTACTATATTTTCTAAGTGCACAAGTAGATTGTCAGGTACTTGCCATGAGGATTGCATTTTTTCCAGAATAAACAAATAGCAAAAGTAGCAGTTGATGGAAGGTATAATTTACTAAGTGGTACCATACTGGCTTGAAAGAGTCACTGTAGCCATTGAAAGAAACAACCTTCACAAGGAAGATTTCCTTCTCTGTCTTGTTTGTTTGGTTATTGAACGGGAACGTGGTGTGATATACCACATTTAAGCTGAGTCAGGCTCCATTTAATAGACAGAGAAACTGAAGCCCAGGAAAATCTATTCATATTCAGTGTTTAGACATATACAGAAACCAAGAAACAGAGACTGCTTCTTTTCATGCCAAGAAAAATGACAGTTTCAAAAGACCACCCATACTTGCTAACTATGCTATTTTGTTTCTTCAATATGAAGCCAATTTTGTAGAGTTTTTAAAAATATATATATTTTAAAACACTAAGAGCCATTGAGGTAGGGAAACTATTTTATATCTGAACTACCTAATGCTGAACTGGTTGACCGCAAACAGGTTAAGTAACAGGATGAAAGTGAGACATCTTAGATGGGGGTTTTAGACACAAGGCCTTTGTGGGTGGTGCTGGTGGTATAAGGGATTTGAAGCTTTAGAACAAAAAAGATTTTTAATAAGATTTTTTGGTTTGTTCTATATTGTGTGAATTATTTAAAAAGGAAAAGAGAAGAAAAAGGAAACTTCTTCGACTTTGGTCTCCCCTCAGATCACTTTGATTTATTACTTCAGAACACCCCCAACATTGCTCCTATTTTCAACTTCCATGTTCAAAACCATTATTTCAGTCTTCTTCATTATGTGATTAGTAACTTCTCACTTTGTCCTCTGTGATCAACTCAAGGTAATGGTGCTTTGAATTTAACAGCTCTAACAAAGTCTAACTTTCCATGATTTTCCGTGTTTTCCCCAAGTTCAGTAAATATGAACATTTCTACTCTTCCATAATTCTACAGACCTGTTTTCTTAGATGAATCAAGGTATATTTTAAAGTATATTATTTCTCATGTACTTATTCTAATACTTTTGCTTGTACTCATTTAAAAATTTTCAGTGTGGACTCTGACCAAGCATTTACCAGTGTCTGTGTTCATAATAAATCAGCCATTGAACCAATTACCTCTGATGATGTTATCACCACAGAGTGTGAGAGAATGTTTGATACTATGAAAAGCATAAGTGGACACCAGCTTATAAATATTGGTCAGAGTCACATAAAAGTGAGTATTTCCTTGGAAGGTGATTTTATCATGTGAGAATAGTTTCCTTGGAAGGACAGGATCTCAATTCTCAGGGAGAACCAATTCTCAGGCAGAGAAGGGTTATGGTGATCAAGGAGGTCCCTGTGGTATAATTTTAGCTTTTGCAGAATTTTCCATTGCTTATTTTCAGCACTACTGCTATTTCATCATTTCATTGATTGCTCCCCCAACACAGACTGCCGATTTTATTGGATGCAGAAGGGACTGGGTTGGATTATATTTCACTGAACAGCTATACAGCCTGTGTAAAAACAGTCTTTGGAAATGAAATAATCCTATGTAATTGACTACAGTGAAAGAGAAACAATAAAAACCAGCTGATGTGAGGTAGATGATCCAAAGCTAGAACAGAGACTAAAATTTCACCAAATTAAAATTTCTGCAGTCTTTACATGACATTCTTCACTACAGATGAAGAGCTGCACAGGTTTGGAAGGTATAGTTTCTTATTATTTTTAACTAAAGGTTAAACTCATTAAATACTTAAGCATAAAGTTTCTAGGAATTAATGAACTGCTGCTCTTTTCCACAATGAATTTGTATCAAAATTAGAAGACCCACTCTGAGGTTGAAAATGAATTCTTCCTGTGTCCTCTCTTGAATAAAGCATTGTTCTATTAACATTTCCATAATAATAAAACATTTTAGACTTTGCTGCGATCTAAACTTATAAATGAATGGGGGTTGTATTTTGAGCAAGAATGTAGCACATTTTATACTAAAGAATGCTGGCGATTTTCCCTCAGTTTTCCTCTGATGGATTGTATGACATTTGGTAGTGCATGACACACAGTCACTTTCACATGCTGATAATACACACTTGTATTTTTGCAGCAACGTGATGACCTAACTCCATTCTATGGAAGCACTCTTTTCTCGTTGCTTTACAGATTTTGTGCATAAGTAATACTCTTACATACAACATTCACAAAGTCACCTAGGAGTCAGTGGTAAAGCAGTTCTCTTGTAACATCCAAGAAATGGAGAGAGCAAATAATTCAAAATAGATTGTACAACATTAGGCCAATCTGAGAACTTTGCCTGTCCTGGTTCCTTTTTTCTATCTAAGTATAAATGTTTTGTAGCAATGTGACATTTCCTGAAATATGAGTCTACGTTTTAAATCTTGATTTTTTTTTTTCTGGGTGTGGTAGCACACACCTGTAATCCCAGCACTTGGGAGGCTGAGGCAGAAGGATCACTGGGAGTTCAAGGCCAGCCTGAGCTACATTGTGAGTTCAATGGACTTGGACTGCATAGCGAGACACTGTCTCAGAAAGAAATCTCTTGACTTTTTTCTTTTCATGATCGTCTCAACTTTCACAAAGTTTTCTTAGGAAAAGAGAAATATGTAACAGTAAACAAAACTATCATATTTAATAAAAGGAGGATCAGAGACAAGATCGTTGATGCCAGGAAAATCTGACAATTGCTACATGGGCTCAAAATTAAAGAGGACTCAGGAAAGTGGAAGCAAGTTCATAGAAGCAGGAATAGTGATAGGCACTTAACCCAGAGCCAAGAGCTGTGCTATATGCTTTATATGAGCATTTCAAATTCTTCCAGAAGTGAATGATGTTTTATTATCAGCATTTTACTTATGAAAAAAAAAATGGAGTCCAGTGGTGTTAAACCCACAGAACTAGATATAACCAGGGCAGGGCGATAAAAGCCTCCATCCTAAGTTCTATGGTAGGCCGATTCCAGATATCTCTAGTGTCCAAGGCCTTTTCACAATAAAGAAGATAAACACAAGGTTATTGCAGCTTATGTGTGAGGCTCTAACAGGAGTGGCTTAATGATGATAAAGTGTCTGGTGAGTTCTGAGCTATTCTGCTGAGGTCAAGAGGAGGAACTGATTTTAACATCTGGGTAGAGATGTGTTGACAGATCTGGTTTAAGTGGTCTCCCAGAAACTTGGCA
Source organism: Chinchilla lanigera (assembly GCF_000276665.1). Lineage (NCBI taxonomy): Eukaryota > Metazoa > Chordata > Mammalia > Rodentia > Chinchillidae > Chinchilla > Chinchilla lanigera. The sequence goes on from NW_004955403.1 coordinate 26,660,542, forward strand.
ACTGAGGAATTACTTATTAGGGAATGAGGCAGTTAATTACACATCATAAGTTGAATAAAAATTATCCAGTTAGGCATTTTATGTACTGTTTGGTACTGATACATGGTTAGGGTCTAGGGGAAAAATATTTTTCTTACTAGACATCTTAGAATCAAGAGATGGGTTTAACAAGAGAGAATAAAGTCTAAACACTCAGCTTTTTGAGCTATATATTAATTATCAGTTCCTTTTATTTAACAAAGGCATCTGCAGATGACTTTCATTTGAATTTTACTTGTGGGTAGGATCCCTCTAAGGCTAGCAAACTCATTACTGGTGGGGAACAATCATTGTCAATTAACACATGGGTCAGTAGCAATCAACTGCTAATGCAAACTTTTGCATTCTCTACCCTATTTTAAAAAGGGACACAAATTTGGAAATTACTATGATTCTCATCGGATGTTTGTGAGAACAGAAAGCTTATTGTATATCACACATCTTCAGTGGTCAAAAGAAGTTTAGCAGCAAGCAGAAATACTGTACTGTATAAAGAATCATTGTAGAAAGCAGTTGTCTATTATTTGGCAACCAATTCTTTTAACTATGAAAACCTTCATGAGATTCATGAAGTCTTCTATAACTTTCCAGTTAAGAACAAGTATGATAAATTAATATAGTCATTTAAACACAAAATAAGCCTTGTTCTTGTGGCTATAAGACTAGCTTAATTTTTTGTGTGCTTGTAAATAACTGTCCTTTTTTTAAAACTTAGTTTTAAAAATAAATTTCTACAAAGTAGGTGAGTGTTACTGTCTCCATTTTATAGGTGAAATGAAGACCATACAACCAATAACTTTTGTTGTATAACATAATATTTCTCAATTTGAGTTTGTACTAAGATTCCTAGCAATGCATTATCTCAGTGAGACCTATCAGTCCCCGACTTTACCCCTCACTGTCATCAATACTCTTTCCCACCTGCCTGCTGTTTTGATAGAGCCTTTCAAGAACAGAATAGATCTTTAAAAGAGAACTCGAGGCATTTGTGTCCTCTTTGGAAGAATATGAGGTCAAGAATGATCTCATGATATTAAACATAAATACTCCACTTGACAGCACTTTAGGGACGTTAAATAAGTACATGTATGTGTACAGTCACCCACCCTATTAGGTGGCCTATGTTTTCCTGCTTTATTGAATGATAGCCTTAAACTTACTTACCAAGGACTGGATTATAAAAATAACCTATCAAGATTAAATAACTATTTTCACCTTTGCTCCAGTGGATTTAGAAATCCAGTAGAGAAGGTAGACAATTCATAATCTCTGAAGTGGAATCAGTCAAAACAAAGTGAACATTGGGGGGGCTGGTGTGCAGAGCAATTGTGATGTATTTCTAACATGAATCTTTACTTCTGTCCAAAATCTATAGAGTCCTACCCTATAATTCTTGCTTCATTGTTTCAGTAGTTACAATTATATCTAGTGATGATTTCTTTGTATCAAAATTTGCTGGTCACAAAGAAGATGTAGTGGGCCATCAATCAGCCATTGATTGTCTTACCCCACCATAATCTACTCTCCAGATGAGCCAGTCCAAACCAGCCTTTTCCCGGATAACATGTCTTTTCAGTTAATAACCCCACCATAAGCTCAAATTTTCAAACTACAAACCTGGAGGGTTCCTTGATCAAAAATCCAATACATCCAGTCCTACCAATTTTTGCTTTTTTTTTTTGATACATACACACGAGCGTTTCTCTTGAATGTTTCTAGAATAACCTAAAATAGGCTGAAGTTATCTCTCAGCTTTACCTTTCATCACCCTTTGAGCTGTGCTCCTACTGTGCCTTCTCTAGCAGACAATGAAGGAGAAAAAAGTAAAGCGAATCAAGTCAGCACTTCTTCCCTATCATGTGTCAGTGATAACCAATGCTCCCTTCTCCTCGGTCCCTTCCACTTCCTCCCTTCTACTATCCTGGCTTCCTTTTGGTTTTCTAAAACTTCTAGGCTCTTGGGCCTCTTAGAGTATCTGTACTTAGTGATTTCAGCTTGTAAGCTGCTTCTCACGCTGCTTAGAATGACTGTCCATAATGTAATCTCACTCAAAAATTATCTGTTCTGACCCAGGCATGCTGGAACATGCCTGTAGTCCCAGCATTCTGGGAAGTTGAGACAGGAGGTTTGCATTTTCAAGTCTAGCCTGGGCAGTTTAGCAAGACCCTGTCTCAAAATAAATAAGCAAGGCTAGGGGTATAGCTGACTGTGAAGGCCCTGGATTTTATCCCCTTGTCCCGTGATCCTTTTATTTTTTGCACAGCTCTGACATTGTCTGCATATTTGTTTTTATGCTTGCCTTTCTTCCCAATGGAGTAGGTAAACTCAAAGATAGAAATTCCACGTTTTTACCATAGCATCCCTGGTTTCTCTAATGGAGTCTGAAATATTATAGGTGCTCCACCAATACTAGTCAACTGCAACTACCATCACAATGTTTTCCTCTTTACTCCCAGCCATGCCCAGATTTTCTGGGGAGCTGACTTTGCCTGAGGAAGGTGTGAGCCCATTTTAGAGTCTGGGGGTTATAAACGGAGGGAAAAATGGCTAGGGAGGTGTCATGTGGGGACCAAACACTGTCTTAGTCACTGAGAGAGAAACACATGGAACTTGGGAGAAGAGATAGCAGCTGTTGCCTATAAATTTTACTTATTTCTGATACGGGCCATGTCTGAGATAAAAATAAAGGATCTCACTTTGAATCTTGAAATATATAGCTATTTGGTCATTTATAAAATAAACAAAATTATGTTTGGTTCACAGGTTAATTAATGGGTATAAAACACTCAACAATGACTAAGATGGAACGCGTTCCATTACACAAAAACTGTTTCCACACGCATTTGCACATGTTCCACACTCCACACAAAAACAAAGATGATTGTTTCAGATCTCAATCATATTCAGAATTAATTAAGTCTAGGACAATCATTTAAAGTAATTTCTACGAGAAATTGTAGACCTAAACAACCATCTTTCATGTAAAGGCCTTTTAGAATATAGCTGGATCACAGTTTGAGCATTATTGTAATGCAGAGTATGGGTGCTTATAGGCTCTTTCCAACCTGCCCACACAGATACATTTTCCAGTCTTATTTTTCCAGCACTGGTCCCATTGTTATCAAACAATTGACTTAGAGTGTATGTTCACTGTACAAATGGGACGAAGGCAGATGGGAAATTCATTCTATTTTTCTTAGAACAAGAAACTAAATATAAACAAGACTAATTCAATTCCAGTGAATAGTAATCACTATGCTTTATAATACAACTGAGACAAAAGGAATACAGAACTAGTTACATTCAAATTGTATCTGAAAGCCTTATGTGGTAGGCTGTGAAGGACCATTACATCCTAATTTATTCTCTTTTTTGTTATTTACTCTGGTTTTCGTTAGCTAAACATTCATGCTTGTGAAAGCTGCTTTAATCTTGGAAACTAATAGTTAAAAAGGATGAATTATGCCACTTTTTGCTTCTCTCATTTTTCTTAATTCCTTAATTATTTCACTTAGTTACATGAAAATGTTTAATTTATAGATCTTATCAGTATGACTGTTGGTTGCCTGAAGAAAACAATTCAGCCTTAGAGTAAAAACTGAGTTGACCAAAAACCTAAGCAAAACAAAACAGTAGAAACTGTTGTGTTAGGAAGCTGTTTAACTATTTTGTAATAGTATCCATAGAGTGTGTTTCAAGGACAGATGTATGTTGTGAAGAAAAGAATACGATTGCTTTAAAAATTATGTATTTTAACAGCATACTTATTGGAGCTCCTTCCTATTCAAAGACATCTGAATGTTTTAATCTTTATTCCTTTAACTATTCACCACCTCTAATTATGATTTTTTATTTGTGAAATTTCCCGAAAGATACAAACCTGAACTAACTTAATAAATGCTAAATTAGTTGAAAGTATATATATATATACTCAAAAGTATGTTTTCAGATATTGTATCCATTTTATGATTTTATTACAACTTTATAATTATAAAAATTGTGACAATATCAAGTGTATTTCTTGATGATAATACAAATATTATAAAACATATAAAATAAAGTAAAATGAGAAATTGATTGTATTAATGTGAGGAATATCTCTCATTATGTAGACATACTTGGAGCTAACTGTATTTGTCAAATAGAGAAAAAGCAAGCCCTCTGTTCATATTTTCCCTAAGTCTTCTCAGTTTCATTGGGGAATGCTGCTCAACCTTCTAAATTACTTGCATAAAAATTTCTGTCCCCAGACAACAAACAGGCAAAGTTTTAATTATATATTTTACTCTTGCATATATATATACAATTATTTTTCATTGTATGAGTTCAGTGTTAGAAAATTTTACAGATGAAATAATCAATAATAATGAATAAAATTATTTTAATACACCAGCTTTCACAAACTATCTTTAAGGTTTGAGGCATGAGCCACGGTGGGATCTGGGAAATAAAAACGATTTTTTAATTTTGTATGCCTGCTGGCTTAAATGCAAAACACTGGCATGGACTCGTGGTAATTCTTATGAATGCTTTGAGGAGTCACAAATGACTATGTTTGTGAAATCAGTTCATTAGTTTATCTAATTTATTATGTCCGTATAGAAACGCCTTGCCGCAGCAGAAACAGTGAAACTCTTCGTTCGTATTTAACTGCTAATTAATTAGGTAGAATTCAAGTTGCTCACTATTACTATAACAGCAAGATAGTTTCTATGTCCAATAAGCTATATCATCTGATGCTTCAATGAGTGATGTTGTTTAAGTGGGTAAGTCCAGCTTATCATAAACTATACTGACCCCTTAATAGGGACATAATGGGTGAAGTTAGCATCTGTACCTCGGAAATAAAAACTTAACATCAACATGCCTATTAACAAAATGAGAAAAAAACTAATTAAAGCAAATTAGCCTAATGTGCACATGCTGGATAAGACAGATTACTTCTAAAAATCCGAGAAGATAATGGTACCCATATGGGATATGTTTTTGGCATTTTTCATATAAATTGGACAGTTTTAGAGGATAAATATGGTACAGAAGTCCTTACAGGCAATTATGTCTTTATAATGCTGGTGGCTGACATCATAAAAGTATAATTTTAATTGCTATTAATTGCATTAAGTCTACTCTTATTGAATACTTAATGCCATCTCTGACAGTAGTACTAATTTATATACTTTAATGAAGCTTCATGGTAGAAGTTTGGAATTACGGACCCACTTAAACTATGCTTTAAGTAGTATATTTTATATGACAGGAAGTTCTAGAAATAAGGGCATTTCATGGTATATTTTTTCTTTGAAAGGAGATTTGCACTTCCCTCATTTTTTTGTGTGTGATAAAGTGATGTTGCCATTTTTTTTGTAAGATAATGTTTGAGAAAAGCTTCTAGTAATACCCACTATGTGTTTAAAACAGTGCTGCCTCCCCAGAGTACTGCTGATCAAAATATGCTTGATGAAGAAATAAAATGATTAATTTTAAAACTTTGGCTGCCGTAATTGTGTTAAATAATTCTGGGCACCCTGTCTTCTTAAGAAGAAAGTAGTTATTTAAAACATAAAAAAGGTGAAGAGATAAGGTAAAGAATAGATATCATGAGAGGCGGAGTAGATTTCGAATAAAGCAACAAGGTAAATAGCTCCATCAACAATGCATCTAGGAGTTGGCATTTGTAGTCATTCCTCTAGTGCTACTAGTTACCAGAGAGGTCTCCGCTGTTTGTGTGATTTGCATTATTAAATTATGAGAAATTCATTCATCTCAATCAGTGCTAGTTTCAATATTTGTGAATTAGTAATCTGCCTGGCTGCACTAATGCGTGAATGCATCCATTATTGCCTTTTTAATTTGTTCTCACATTCGTTTACTAAAAACATGCTATTTCGCATGGTAAAGACATCATATCTGAGATATACTGAATGCAAGAGAAATCTCAGCTCTCAGAAACTGTGCCTTTTGGTAAATTTTAGCCTGTTATTTCTGCTCAGAAAGGCATGCTTAATAAAGTGAACAAGCACAAATGTCAGGTAAAATATGCCATGTACTTTTATATGCCCTATCGATTTTTCCTATAATTAAAGTGATGAACACACACTGTTTGGTAATAATGAAGCTAGATCTCCATTTGAGAATTTTTTAAAGGGTTAGCAGAGTCAGTTTCAGCCTGTTGCCTTTTGGTAAAATATCTTTGCTTAAATTTCCCTAGGGATATATAAGTAAAAAGCAGGATTGTGAGGGGTATAGTCCAAGGATTTGAGAAGTCTACAAAAGTTTCAATTTTGGTAGGCTTAACTTCCAGTGCTTATGAAAATAGGGATTGTGTTAAAACCTTTGGAAATGGACGCCTGTCTTTCCATCACGGCATCATGGCTGGCAACAAGAGTAACCCCTCCAGCGCCACACTGCATTTCATCCTCAGCCTGAATTTGAAAGCTATTTTAGATTCCAATCTCTTCATGCACTTCTTCATGCTGAGAATGTCAACCAATTAGTGGTACTTTAGGTAATGCTTTTCATGAGACTGACACTGGTCCATAAGGAATTAGACTGAGACCACCAACCCATTTCACATGGGCCAATGAGTAGCCATTGGATGGTGACAACTTTTGATCACAACCTGCGTTTGGGTTCAAACCAATTACTTAACAGTGACAGGTTCCATACCACCCGATTAAATCTGTGTATCATTCAGGGACCCAGATTAATTAAAACAACAACTAGACAGAGACCTTTTACATAACTTATTTCCACCCTGATCACTGAAATGGAAAAGGCAAGCTAGTGCAAATCCATATTGAAGCTGAGACAGAAACGGGCTCCATTAATTCTTGCTCCTGTTACTGAAGCTGTAAAAAGGGATCAGCTAAAGCTGAAAGACGGGAAAGAGTGTCTTCTTAATTTTTTATTAATGAGTTGAACTTTAGGGGAGCACCGCTTTTCTTATGGGAAAAGTTTTCTCAAATCGTTCATTTACTTTGTTCGTATTTCTGCTTTAAGATCACTTCTTGTTTATACAATAATACTGCTTTTAAAGAAAATACAGAAAAGCTTGCCCCAAACACACATGATCTTATCTCAGAGATAACAAATTATTGTTAACAGTTTGCTGAATATCTGCTGGTTTATTTTTTATATATGATTTTACCAAATAAAATCATTCACTTTATACTGCTATGTTATCTGCCTGTATCCCTTACTAAATAATTTATGAGCCTATTCTCTATCAACAATGCCCCTCAATGAAAGGGGTATTTTGCCTTTTTTATTGTTATTGTTCCTTTCAAATGATCTGCTTGGCTCTCAAAGGTGAAGAATGCTGTGGTTCAACATTCATGTTTATTTATTATTATTAGTTTGTCATTTTCAGATTCCTTTAGTTGTAACCATAGGGGAGGAGGCTGTTGGTGGGCTCCTGTTAGCAGCAGCAATCTATTGATAAAAGCTCCTTGCCTGCTGCTTATTACTATATGACATTAACCCAAAGGGATAAAAACAGTTAAGTGGGATTTTGTACACAGTTTTCCCCTGTGGCTTTAGTGTCGTTCCATATTACTCTCATAGATTTTGGTACATGGGCTTTATGATAGTTTTTTTCAGCTTCAAAGTCATATGGCTTTAGTTTCTGTAAATCTGATGGCTGGAATATTGTCTATTTTATCTAATCAAAGACACTAGATTGCTGTTTAAAGAATTAAAAAAATAACCAAAGGCAGGGCAACTCAGAATGAGGCACAAACTGTTGAGGACTGGGTGCTCTATTGAATTCATTGTCACTCTGAGCTTGTCTCCTTCAGAACACCATTGTCAATGACATTTCTTTTTTCAGTTATTTGATGGCTATATTTCTAAAAGTACTTAAAATTCTTTGATAATTATAATGAATGCTTAGGCTGGATTAATATTGGATAGCATATTTGAAAAGTTATTTAACAGAATATGTATTTATTATAGAGCAGCTACTATATATAGTACATGCCTAAAACAACTTTCCTTGTGTAGCCATTTAACACTATACTTGACATACTAAATGAGACATTGTGTATGTGATAAGCAGAGGTTATCCTTTGTTGGATTGGATTCTTAAAATTTTGATAACTGGGGAACAAAGTATTTTTTACTAATGTCCTCCATAATACTCAGTCTGATATTAGTAAGTGAACCACCCTATCAGAAACTTGTAATATTGTATTTCTTGTAAAAATATTTAGGTATCAAATTATATCTAATTAATACAGATCTGTACATTAATTATTCCATCACTTAAGTGTTGATTTTTCAAATACAAACATCATAAAGCAGGTCTTGCATGGATAGATATGTGCACTCAGAACATTCTGGCGAGTTAATACCAATGGCAACATGCAAGTAGATTGGTAATTGCTAATGATTAGAATAGGTAATGAAAACTGATTGATTATAGTGTAGTTCTTTCATTATATGTGGAAAGATAGCTACTTTGGCCTCATAGTAATCATGTTATAACAATAACTCCACAGAACTCAAGAGTAATTAAAAGAAAAGCAATCTGATTAGACTGGGATGGAAGTGAAATTGGATATTAGGATCATCTTGTTTTTGGAAAGGTCTCAGTTTAAGTAGCTTTATTAGTATGCCCAAGACAATTTCTAAAGATGTTTTAATGGAGTGGAAACCAGCTTCTATTTTATCTACTTTTGCTAGTAGGTATTCTTCTTGCTACTTCTCTGACCCTGGCTGGAGAGGCTCATGTTTTTAACCAGGAGCTGATTTCATTTCTCATTAAAACACAAACCGAGCTTCCATGAACACTCCCTGCCCACCCTACTCCCTTCCGTCTTCACGAGGCAGGACGCAGCTGCTCTCGGTGCAGTGTCCAGTCTGGAGCCCGCTGGACAGCTGTCTTTTCTTGGAAATGGTCCTTTTTGGGTGGTGCTTCCACCCCTGCTCCCCTGGTCTGCTTCTGATCTCCTTGAGGGAGTCACAGACATGGCCTAGCAAGTCAGCACAATGGTTGGTTTACAATAAATGTTCACTGAATTAATAAACCCATGCATGGTATTTGGGGGTCTTAAGGTCAAGGCCTAAAACAATAGAGTTAAGAATCTCAAAAAAGAGGAAAGACAAAGATATCTTAAAAACCAAATGGAGAATCCAATGGACAGAAAATGCCCTCAAATTAGAAGAGTCAGGATGTATAAGGTCTGAGGTTATTGATATGTCTTTGGCAGGAAAAAGGGTCTCTGATACTTCAACTCAACAGTGACACACTTATTCAAAGCTCCTCAGAAGTAGGTGCTATAACAATAGCAACAAGTGCCCTCAGCAGAGTCATATGAGCTTGAGCTAATGCTTCACATATTGTATCTCAGTTCTTTCATGTATAAACTGGAAGCAATTATGATACCACCTTGGAAGGACATTGTAAGATTTATGGGAATAATCTCCTGTGAATTATTTCGAGCGATACCTGGTACATAGCCTTCATTCAATTAATGTTGGGTAATAGTCTATCATCATCATCGTCATCATCGTCAACTTTCACTTTGTCTCCAAGGGAAGTGGTGGTTCTAGAGACAACCTCACTGCTTCTGCCTCAGTGGTCACCTGGCTTTTGCAGATTGCACTGGGCAACGGCAGAGGAAGTACAAGGAGCCATTGCTGAATTAAAGCTTTCAAGCGGGTGAGTAACAACTTAGGGAAGGGCTGGGAGAAGGCGTAGGTAAGAGGTTATAAAGTGAGGATGGTGATTCGAGGCAGAATTATTTAAGATGATCGATTACTTATGTGGCGAGAACTAGGCTATGATAATGATGGCACAGCAGGAAATGATACAGGCAAAATACAACACAGTGAAAGGAATTAGAGAACATTAGGAAGTTCACGAAGTAAAAAGATATGGCAGTGAGGGAAAGAGTCAGATGAAATGAGATAGGAAGGCTGCAGAGACACCAGGGGCATGAGGACAAGAAGCAAGGGAGAGATCCTATTTCTTTTGGAAATTGGGCTGGGAGTTTTAATTTCTTTTGCTTCTCATATTTTTTTTAAAAAATCCATTTCTTTGTTTAACCCCCTACACCATTTAATTACTAACCTGCTCATGCTTCCATTTCCCCTTGCTCCTCCATCTTTCCCCCTGCTTAGCTCCCTACCGCTCACCAGTGACACTGTCGTGTCCCTTTCCTGCTTCTCAGTGCCTTACCCCGTGAGCTTCATATGGTCCTTCTGCCCCTTTTACATTTGCTTGAACACTGTCACTCAGCCAAAGAGAAAACAGATATGCATATATTTCTTTCTGAGTACTGTTACACCAGAAAGAACTAGAAATGTGTACCTTTAGCTATGACATTTTCCTTGTGCTATTGTCAGACAGAAATTTAGAAAAACAACTAAACCTAAAAGTGATTCTACCAGAGCTCCGCATTTTAAATGGCAAGCCGAAGGACAGCGCTGTGTGCATATTTAGAGTGGGTTTCTAGTCCTTCAGGTTTCAGTTGTAACCTGTGGCCAAATGGATCAAGTGAATAATGGTCAAGGCTGTGTAAAAGGATTGTCAACCAAAGAAACTGGGAAGCACAATTCCTTTGAATCTGTATCAAACTGAGAAAAAGATTGTTTAGCGCTACAGTCAGGTGTACTGCAGGATGAAGAGGGGGAGCGGCCTTTCATCCCTCACTCAGGGGCTCCATTGGGTTTTCATCTTGTTGGATTTCCTCACACAACTGCAAAGGAAGCTTTGTTCATGTTTCTTGATTGCTGGGGGTTTGCGATGAGGGCACACGCCGGACGTATGGAGTCAGACAGCCTCGATTCAGATTCTGTGTTCCCCTCTTCTTAACTCTGTGATCTCGTTAAGAGGACAGATGGAGGGATGGACGGAAGAGCAGATTGAGGTTCAGGGTAAAATGAGAAACACCAGAAGCCAGCTTTGGGCCAGAGTTTGATGTGTTTTGTTTTGTGTGGTTTGGTTTTGATCACCTATTGGGATTTCCTGGACAATATAATCAGAAATATGGACTTAGGGGTCATGGGTACTGTAGAGCCTTTGGGAAAAACAGACACATACCCATTCTTCCATCACTGTCATGTAGCTTGTTGGTCATATCTTGACAGATTTCTATATAATATTTATTCAATATTTCCCACTAAGCATTATGCAAAAGGACACCTGTCTGTGTTTCTAAAGGTGGATCTGGATCATTTAATGGATGCATGTAACTTCTGTGGTCACTATTAATTCTATGAGGATTTTGCATCTCTAGGTATGATCCCTAAGCATACAAGAAAAGACAATTATTAAACTAAGACCTTGGAGATTTACATCTAGAAATGTGAGTGGGCTGCAAAGTACAGTGAGAAGACATGCGTGGAACAAGATGGGAAAACAAACAGCCTACTGTGCTGTATGTTAGAGCATCAAGAATTCAGAAAATGTTAAAGTAGTGTAGTGGAGACTGATACCAAGGGGAAAACCCTCTAGGTTTGGGAATCAAGGTTTTATTAATTGTCTTGAATAACAATAAAAGCTGGGAATAGGAATAAACAAACTCCTGAAACGTTGGTAACATGGGAACAGAGCTGGGATATTTGGAAGAGACTAACATACTGGAGACAGTGGATGTAGATGAGATGGAATACCGGGAAATTGAGGACGCAGTGGGATCCAGAAGACACAAGGTTTCTCCCTAAAAGCAACAGCAGTTCTTCAAGAAGAAAAGGTGAGGAGGATAAATTTGCTGCAATGCATACTTGCTAAGTACAGCTGAGGAAAAGTGAGGGAATTCTGTGGTTTCTGTCTTGTCAGTGCAACAGAAAGTAGAAAATGGAGGCTGGCAGAGGCTGGGGCAGAAGAATCTGCAGAAGAGCAACTCTGGAAAACAACTAGAGTCCTGATAAACTATTGCGATTTTGCAGCCTCCCTAGTCAGTGCGTTTGAATTTGGCTAGTGGTCTTGTCCAGTGTTTGTGCCAGCTCAGTTCTGGATTGAAGCTTGTGAAAGATGCATTAAAGAGGAAAGAGAAGAGTGCAAGAAATCAGAGGGAGGTGAAGAAAGAGAAAAGGAGACCTTGGAAGAGTCATGGGATAAGTACTGAATTACAGTCTGCACTTGCATTAAAAACAAACAGATTATTCTCAAAAGTTGCAAAATAGATAAATGATGGGGTGTTATTTCCATTATAAAAGGATTGTTTGTTACCAAAAAAAGTTGGTTTCCTTGCATTGCTCATTGTTTATTTAAAATACAATTTGCCTAGCAAAAATTTAATTTGCAAGCATTTTTCTGGGACACAAATATTATCCAAAGTGAGACTTACTTACTGTTTTGCTTATGCAGAAATTAAAGCAGGAGTAGGTAGTGCATAGATTTAAGACTTAGTAGATCATCGGTTTATTTGCTGGTGCTGAGGATGTAGTTTTCAGTGAGCCTTTTAAACTTTGTTCCATTCCCCTCATTCATAAAACCAAGAGAATAATCTCATCCTATTTCAGAGATGAGGATTATTTTACCTAGTGATGATTAATGACCTGATATCAGCAAAGCAGTCTCAGCTTCTTTCAGATAAAAAATACGTGTCCTGAGATTCCTGTATTAGTCCATTGTTTTTCTCCATGGGAACCTTAGCCGATTTGCTACAATAAAAGCTTGGGATATTTCCAGGGGGCATAGAATTTAAAATGTGTTTGATACTTTTCTTTTATGGATATTACCATGTAAAATTATGCAATTATATAATTCTTTTTATCATAAAGTTGTTTTGTTTTTTTTTAAGCAGTAAAGGGCAGAAGAGGGAAGTGCGCCGCAATTCCAAAGAACCAGGACATGTAAGAGTGAATGAGTATTTCCCTTTCTTTTTCCTTAAAGATTGTATCTGATAGCTTACCATTAGCAGCAGTTATTACTGGCCGGTGTAAGCATTATATGGTGATCATTCTTTCCCAATATAATTCTGTTCTTCTGTTTGTGAGACTTCTCCAGAGTCTCCCCAGTGAATTATTTTTACTTTCATATAGCGATGTGCATTTTCACAGTCAAATTCATTTATTTCTTGTGAAACCACACATACATGCACACGCACACACACACACACACACACACCTCTTTTAGTAAAATGCAAGCCATAAAAGCCTCTGAGATTTTAGCATTTCTTTTAAAATGTATGCTTTCGTGCATTAATGGCACAGTAATCCCAAATACTGTTACTCCATAATTTACTGGAGATTACTTTGCTTTAGAACATGCTACTCTGCCCCTTTTGGCTTTAGGTTAATGGGTAAATAATATATGGTTTAAGCTCCTTTGAAAAAGGTTTTTTCAAGCACACAATGAAATAAAACACACACACACACGCATAAGATGAGTAAGTAATACTGGCTGCATGTTCCAAGCAGGCTGGAACAACTCACAAGCATTCTAGAGAGGACAAAGAAGCCACTTTTTTCATTCTTCCTGAAAATTAAAAAAAAATCTTTTATGAAAGACAAAAAATACCATTTCAGCCCTTATTTATTTTACAGGACTGTTATAAGCATACATTTTTCTATAAATTGCTTTGGATTTCATGGTTAAAGGAACATGTAGATATGATATAAGCTCCAGTAATTTTGGTGAATACATTTATTTACTAGCATTCATATTAAATACAACATGTAAGCAACAGAATGAGCCGGGGAGAGATGGTGGCCCACGGGCTATCAGGAATGAAGTGGTGCTGCATCGCTGTTCCAAGATCAGAGGAAAATGCAAAGAACCAAGGAGGATTAAAGAGGCTCCAGGAAGCTTTAGGAGACCCATAGGGAAGAAAAAGGACAGAATGAACTGGGGGTGGGTGGGAAGAACGAGTGTAGCAACTCGGGTCATCATTCCATCACTAAGAGGACAGATTCACACTTAAAATGTATGTAAAAGTTGTATCCTCACATAGACTAGGAAAATAAGACTAAAAATGATTTATTCTTTCAGAGTAAAGAACAAGGGAGTGTCTCATGACATATTTTTAAAACATTTCATTTAAAAATATAGTTCAGCCAGGCATCACAAAGATTTGGAATACTGAAAAGAGTTCATTATATTAAAAATAAATCCATCTGTGTTCTATGTTCTTGTTTAACATTTTTTTCTAAGCAAATATAAACAATACTCATTATTTTATCTGGAAAAATACCAGTCCATTGCATACATACTAGTAACTGTAAATGGGATATTATGCTGGATATATAAGTAATAAGTAACAGAAAATTATTTATAAAATCAGATCCTCTAGCATTACAACTTCAGCTTATGTTGGTAATTGTACTGAACATCCCTTTTTAAGAGGTAAAATGAATTTAGATGTAAATAGGGAGTGCAAATTAAAAAGAAACTATAAGACTTAGCAACCCTAAGCAAGTGGATACAATATTAATAAAAATGATTATACATTTCTGTTGCTAAGAAGAAAATGTTGATTACAAATGTAACCACTTGAGAGATATAAGCAATTACATACTAAGCTTTGGGTTTCAGTCATCCTGGGAAACAGTATCATTACCTTGGCAGTTAAAAGCTATTTTGAAAGTGTATCCCATAAAGTCTATAGTTCTACATGTACTTGTTCATTTGTCTGCATTTTTCCCTTAGGTCAGAAGAGCCCTTCCTGTGAGAGCTCCCTGTTCCTATAACATACTATCCACAGTGCTTGGCATATAACATGCAGAAGGAATTTCTAAAAAGAATTGATACCTACTCAGATGCTTCTCTTGACATTTGAGCAGTCCTGAACATGCATACCGATGTACCCTGGCTGAGAATGAGTTGGCATTGATTCATGTGGGAATGTCTCCCTATTTTTTTTTTTTAATTAAACAACATTCGTTAAAGTACTCTGGCATCCTGAGAGGTAAAATACAAACATTTGTATAAATCTGCAGAATGACGTCTTCCAAAGTGGAAATAAAGACTCTTCTGAAATCTACTCCTTTCTCAGTTATCACTTCAACCTTATAAACCCCAAACTGTCAGGTAACAAAGGTAAAATTATAAGAAAGTCCTGTGGTTTGCTTTGGCAAATCAGAGACCCTAAGTTCATGTCTTACAACATCTTCTCTTTTTTTTAGCACTATAAAAACAGATTACTAGAGGAAAATGCGGCAGTAGGTGCATATTTTTTAAATGAAAGAAATTGTTCCCCAGAACTTTTCAATAAGAGAAAGCATGTGACCTCCTTTTTGTGAGACCCACAGTACAGTAAACAATTGAATCCATATTCAGCCAGATGCTTCCAGTGTGTAAATTACTCCCTGGGTAAATGTTAGGCACTTTTGGAGCCGCATTAACTCTTTCAGGCTTCGAGTATGCAATTTAGTAAATTACTGCTGCCTGTACTTAATGGTGCTCCAGGGACCGAAAAAGATTAATGTAGCTCCAGCAGTGCCTAAGTTACTCTCAGGGAGAGCATCTGACTCAATGGAAGTAGCTTGTGTCTAATCGTTCTTTGCAAAAGGAGGTATTCTTTAAAATTCTTGAAAGTTACTTTCCTTTGTAACACTGTGCATCCCCAAAGCATACATTCAAAAAATCTGATTTTTTCCCCTGTTACTGACAAGGTTTATTTTTGGAAAGGTTTTTGCTGACCCCTTTCTCTGCAAAACATCACGGTAGCTATTAGTTCCTGTTCAACGTGGTCTTTTTGTCATTTTGTCTCAGTTGATTTCATTTTGCTTAATCGCTTCCCTGAAATTCCCTCCTCTGAAATCATCCCTTACTGTTTTTCTTATTATTTCTTTGATAGCCATCGTCTTTCTTTCATATTGTTTTCTCTTTTACTCCCACTGGTATTTATTATGGACCCTAGCTTGGCTCGCTCCTGGTCTCTACACCCACAGGGCTTTATTGATCTCTCCCAGGTTCAAGGTCTTTTGTGGGTGTGATCTGTTCCCCCAGGCAAGCATCCACTCCCCCTTTTATACTACCTCAAATCCAATTCTAGTCTATGGGTTATCTGAAGTTGGGTGTCTCATCACCAGTTCAGTCTGTAATGAAAACATATGGAGCCCATCTCGTGGATCAACTCATCACATCTCATCTTCTCCAGCCACAGGGCTTCTCATCAGAAGCTGAGAGCAAAAACTGATTCTTATACTACTACTCAACTTTTACTCTCCTTCTAACGCATATCCTTACAGCCTCTTGTGACGTTCTCCACTTCACTTATTCAGTGTCACTTTGGACTATTTTTATTCACTCCTTTTTAAATACCTAATGCTAAGTTCTCATTGTCTATCTGTTTCCCCAAAAACCTGTCTAAGCCTTTTCTGACTGAATCCAATTGATCTCACATGTTCTCTTTCCTACATTTTATGCAGACCTGTTTTTCTACAATTTATTAAAACTCCCAGTGTTCATGTAATCTTTTTGTGATATCCAGACTTTAATACTTCTGTGTTTTTGTCAGTATACTTGAATATGTAAGTTGATTGCTTTATGTAAATTGTTAAAATTTAGAGATTACATTTGTTACATTTTAATTACATTTATTCATTCTATAGATTCTAAAGAACAAGTCCCTTAGGTTCTATAGTCCCTCCTCTGAGCCTAACAGTATTTGAAGTAGGTAAAAGCATATAGGATGATCAAAAAGTGAATATAGTTTTAGAATGAATGAAATGCATAAATGAGTTGTTAACCTAATAAAGAAGTTAGTACCAGCTTGTAGAAAGAAAGGGTGGGATAACAGTTAAAGTAATGGAGAATACTTTATGAAAAGACATGAGATACCAGGAGTGAAATCTGGACACAGCGTAAAGGAGAGAAGGCATTAGGGTGACAGGAGCCACATGAGGAGGAGAGGTGTGAAGGTGGAGAGGAGCATGCCATGCTTCCAGAGGAACGCTGGAACCCTCACCTGCTCTTGCACAACAAGTACCCAAGCTCAATAGTAGCACTTTGTTTCTTCACACTCTACGTGTCTGCAATGCTATTTCCTGCTGAGTCCAGTAGTTTTCTCTTGAGTACACTTAAGTCATTAAAATAAAAATAATTTTGAAGGAAAAAGCAGACATCGGTTTTATAATTCCAAAAAAGGTGAGAATCAAAACCAAATGGCAGATGTAACAGTAGAGAAGAGCTGGATGCGGTGTTCCACGCCTGTAGCCAAGTGCTCAGGGAGCTGAGGCAGGAGGATGGCCTTGGTGTAGGCCAGCCTGGGCTCTCCAGTGAGCTCAAGGCCAGCCTGAACTAAATAATGAGTCCCTGCTTCAGGAAACCAAAACACAAACAAAAAAAACCAAGAAAAACAAATAAAACTAAACTAAACTAAATTAATAAAAGAACAACCCTATCTCATTCAATGGTTTCTACCTTCTCCAGGTCTAAACATTTGCATTTATATGATAACTGGACATTTTGGATTTAAAAATTAAAATCTAGGTGTATGGAAGAAGACCTATGGGTTTTAGGATCACAAGAATTAATGTGAGTAAGCTGACTGTGTCCAGCTTTCTCACTGAATAACCTTCTGACTGGAATTGTGATAAGTATATCAGGTTGTATACACAAAGCTGCCAAAATTCAGCCACTTTTCACCTCCACTGCGTGATTATTTCATATATTTCCACTTAAATATTTTAATAAGTGTTTACTCGTGATATTTATTCTCCGTAGGTAGCTTTGTTCCACCGTTGGCATGGGCTGTCCTTCAAGACATCTCCCTGGTTATGTGGGACACTGAAGGGAGGTCCACAATGCTGGAGATGTGAGTTATCTGCGAGATCACCCTCTGTACACAGGACACATGCCACCCCAAGAGGACACTGCCGTCTGTCTGAAAGATGACTTGACTTTATCAACACACATGGACTCAAGTTATCCCAGGGGAACAAAAACATGACCCTTATTTTGGGGAACTGATACTCTGCCCCCTCTGCCATTTTTAATGTGTCATCTGGTTCCTTAACCCAAAGAAGTTGCCACTTTTAAGGTGAATGAAGCTGGTAAAATAAACCTGGAACCTGCAGGAAAAATGCGCGAGAAGAGGAAAGAAGAGGGAACCACTTCAAATTGATTTCTGGTTTTGTTATACTGGCTGTGTGATACTGAGCAGGCCCTTGAGTTCTCTGAGCCTCAGTTTTCACAGACTGCATAGGGCTGATGGGATGAAGGGTGCATGAGCGCTTTGCACACTGTACAGTGCACAAGGGTCTGTGCTAATGCTGAGCAAGCCTAATTGGGCAACAACCCCACGTGAGCAAGTCTGGTTCCTCCAGAACGTTTGCCTAAGCAAAGTTTGTCCAGCGCACCACTGCAGACCCAGCTGGGTGGGTAGAAGAAAGGTTTTACCACTTTTCTCAGATGTGCTCTTTAGATACACTTCACTCCTTCCCTTCTAGAAACAGTTTTATTGCAGACATAATTTTTTTCTACTTTAGAAAGCCAATAAGAATTAATCAATCAATAATTGCATTGATGGGGAAAAAACTAATAAAAGTGGAACCATAACAGGACTTGAACTTAATAACTTTGAAATATAAAGGGGAGACTTTATCCATGGGAATTTAAAGATATTATTTGGTCACCAGGCGGCTTCCATATTTCTTCATTACTGCAATACAAACATAAGAAATACAGAGAAAAAATCTCTATATAAGTGCTATAAATTTTGAGCTGAATTCCCTAGTCCATAATGGGGTAGCCAACCAAGGAATCATTTTTTCTATATAAAATCAGGATTAATTTAGTGTGTATTCTGCTTCTTTAACAAAAAAGAAATGCAGACTAGTTAAGTTTTTTAAAAAAATTTGGTCTATTTCTCCTTTTACAGATAACTCTTTGCATATCTTACTTAATAAAATTATCCACAAATTTCAATGTCTCCCAACTCCCAAATATTAAAATTTGAAACTCCTGACTCATCATATCACTTCTCAGAGATCTTCTTATATTCTTTTAAGCAGAAAGAGAAAGCATAGTTTAAACTTTCTTTATTTCTGATCCTTTATTTCATATTTTTTAATGTTTTAGATAGTGAGGTCACCTTTGGCTATTGACCACTCATCTGAAACTTACATGTAGGATTTATATTCTTTCCTCCCTTTTGAAAGGGAAGTCAGCCAGTAAATTCCTTTTCGCTGTTTAAGAAAACCTGTCAAAGTCAATTCTTCACTTCTTATCTAGCCTTTGCCATCCTTTCTTCTGCTGGTAACCAGCTGTGAGAAGCTGGACCAGTCACCGATTTCCTCCGACATTGCCGGAACAAAATGCCTGACATCACATCTTAAGTGAGAAAAGTTTATTTCGGCTCATCGAGAGTTCAGACCATGGGTGGCCGGCTCCATGGCAGAAACATCAGGGTAGTAGTGCAGGGTGGAGGAAAACTGCTCACCTCATGGAGCCAGGAAGCACAGAGACAGCGAAAGAGCTGAAAAAGAAAGAGCCAGGGGCCAGGTATAGACCTTAAGTTTATGCCCCACTAAGCACACCCAGAAATGTGCTTAGTCAGCATTCTAGGAATCTTTCAAGCTAATCAAACTGACAATCAAGACTGACCACTACAGCTTCCTTCAAGCATGAAGCAACTCAAGATGAGGGTGCCACATGTCCTTCTACCCCAGAAGTTTATGACCTGCTTTCATTTCTTTTGCTGCTACTTTAAAATCATTCCTTCTTTCTTTTTCCGCTTTCCATGATTATTTTTCCAGCCATCATCCTCTGTCCTCTGGGCTTGCAGGTCTTTTATAACTGCTGCACAATCTCTACACTTTATTGCAACTTTACTTGGAATGACTTGGCCTCTTCATAATCAGCACGAAAGGCCTCCTCTCAGTCACTCTCCTCCACTTTCCCGTTGTCTCTGACACTGATTGTTCTTATTTCAGCCCTCTTCAGCCAAGGGCATGTGAACCTGATCCTGGTCTGATTCTCTGATTACTTTCTTCAGCGTGAACTTTGAGCGGATACTCGTGATCATCCCAACCCTTCTGTAAATACCCACAAGAACAGAGCCAGCTCCAACTGTCTGAGGGGAGAAGCAAAGTCTTTGATCTTCTCAGTTCCCCTACTCCTTCTGCTTTCTTTTTCTGAAAAAGAGATCTTTGCAAAGTGGACCTTCACCCTTCTTGGACCAATGGTCTTGGGCTCTTTCACTGCATTCACACTTATACAACTAATCCTCTCAAAATGTCACTTTTTATTTAGTAAAACATTTAATGCAAGCTGTCAAAACTGTCTCTCCATTTTTCCAAATGATCAGTTTCACTAACTGAGAAAATTAATCTATGCTAATGATAAGGGTAGAGTCACATTCACTGTAGTATGATTGAGATAGAATGGGCTTTCAAGGAAAAAATTCTTGGCTAATTTTTTATCTCTGCTACTTAGGAGCTGGGTGCCTTCAGTATACTTAGTTCACATAAATTCATTTGATTAACAGGCAGTGCTATAGTATATACTATGTGCTCTGCTCTGCTCAGAGATCTTTACAAGTGTTTCAGAGGTTACTTAATTCTCACAATAATCCTGAGAGAGCTACGCATTTAAAAGCTGAGGAAGCTGAGGCCCAGAGAGGGGAAGTGCTTTGCAGAAGATTTCAGAGGTACTGCAAGAGCAGGATGAAGATTTGAAGCCAAGTGGTCTATCTCATTCTCCAACACACAGTACCATGATGCCTCTAAGTCTCTCTCTGTCTCTGTCTCTCTCTCTCTCCTTCCCTGTCTTTCTCTCTCTCTCTCTCTCCCTTCCTCCTCCTTTCTGAGATTGAGCTAGCTTATCTGAACAGAAAGGAAACAGAAAGGGTGACATTTTTTGCAATGTGTAAGAATCAGAGACAAAGTATATAAACCAAGTCCCATAGTGAATATTGTCTACTCAGCTGCCAGTATGGCAATGGCGAGTGATATCTCCATTGTTTTCCCCTTGTCTGTTTGCTCGACCTCAGTTACCTTTCTGGTCATTCATTTCTTCCTGGTTTAGCTTTGGAATGTCAAAGGACTTGCTCGTTAGCTCAATCTTCTTTATTCATGTATACGCTGACAATTCCCAAATTTGTATCTTCAGCCTAGACCTGTCTCCCAAACTTTGATTAATGTCTGTATAATTACCTAACTTGACATTCCCACTTGGTTTCTAATAAATACCTCAAACTGGCTACCTAAAACCTGTTATGCCCACAATTTTCTATTTCTCCGTTGACAGCAACTCTATCTGCTATAATTAGAATGTGTTCCCCAAAAGTTCAGATATCAGAATCTCAATTTCTAACGTGGCAGCATCAGGAGACGGCACCTAGAGGGAGGTATTTAGGTTGCAAGCACCTCAATATTTGCGAATGGATTAAGGCCGTTCTTGATTGGGTGGGTTAGTTAGTTCTCCCTGGTTTTGCTGTAAAAGTCAATTCGGGTGCTTGCTCTCCCTTGCCTTCTGCTTTACTGTCATGAGATAATTCAGCATAAAAGCTGTTGCCAGATGCTGTCACCATGGCTTTGGACTTTCCACTCTCCAGAATCATGAGCTAATCAAACTTTTGTCAGCAGAGTGACTATCTATCACTCATGTAAAGTACAAGTGGAGGGTCTGGGGATAGATCTGGGAAGATATCTGCCCAGATAAACTTTTCTTTATAAATTACCAAGTCTATGATATTCTTGTATAGCAACAGAAAATGGGTGAAGACACTGTGCTCTCAATTGTTTAGTGCAATTCTCCTGAACTCATCCTCTGTTATGGGAAGACTTGTGCTCTTCAAAGAGATGAGGAAGTCCTAACCTGTGTTACCTGTTAGTTGGAAGCTGGGAGTCTTTGCAGGTGATCAAGTTAAAATGAGGACATTACAGTGAACCTTAATTCAATATAATTGATGCTTTTAACACAGGGAAATTCAGATATAAACAGACATGGACAGAAGGATGCCAGTGTAAAGATACAGGGATAAGGAATACTTGCGGCTTCCAGAAGCTCAGAAGGAGCATTTCTGCTAACACCATGATTCAGGCTGTGTGTGGTTCTCTGTTATGGGTGCCCCAGGGAACCCATGCATCCTCCATTTCTCTCTTTGTCCTATATTCCATACCATGGTTCAGACATATTGCTGATTCTACCTTCCACATTCATCTATCTAACTGGATTCTTCATGTCTTCCTCTGCTACCACTGTGCACTGTGCTCTCATCACCCTTCACCTGGGTCTTCACAGGGGTCTCCTAGTCCATTTGATTTTTACCTTGGACTCCTTACACCCTACTTTGAACATGCAATGAGGGGGATATTCTTAAAACATAAGATGATACCACTTCTGCTCAAAACTGCCTAGTGTAGTGGTAATAAATTTATTCTACACAGAGAAATGCCAAAGGCCTTACAATAGCAACATGCCTCATGGTTAGGCCCCTCAAGCCCTTATTTGTTTGATCTGTTCCCTCTGTCTCTCCTGCTCATTCTGCATCGGCCACATTGGCTCATTTTGTTACTTACTTGTGAGGCACTCTTGCCTCCCGGCCTTCAAGCTCCCTGGCTTCATAGCTCCCACTTGGCAATGACTAAGCAAGGTACGGGTTCTAGAGCCCAGCCATTTCCTCTGCATGCGGAACTCCTCTAGTGACCAGGTTTTGCTCAGGAGCTCATTACTGGTTTTGGTTTTGTCTTTCTGAGAGTTGAAGCTCTTGCTAGCAACCCTCCTTGTTCTCATCTCCTTCCACACTTATCAGATCAGCATTGCTGGTTGAAGCCTTTGCTACCTCCACCTGCTGGGCTCCCCTTGTCCTTCATGGACAGCTCCCCCATTTGCTGCTGTTGTTTCCTCTTCCCAGAGAGGTTTACTTCCAGTTACCTCCCATGTGACTCCATCTGTGCCTGTAAATCCTTTGCTTAAGTCAAGGACCTAGAGACACACCCTGACTTCCATTTAAAACAGCCCTCTGCCTCCATCCGTCTTCTCTGCTCTGGCCCTTTTGCTCAAAATCTCTTTCTACTTTTCACTGCCTAATTTGTTATAATTTACTTACTTGGCATGCTTATTGCAGCTTTCTACACCTCCATGATAGAATGTGGGAATCTTCGTCTTTTGTTTACTGATGTAGCCCATGTACCCAGGCCAGGGTTAACAAATTAAAAGCTTTTTAAAATCTCTTCCAGTTATTTGCGCATTTGTTTAGACCTCCACCATATGTGTTATAAGAGGAAGGATCTGAAAATCAGTATTCTTCCAGTTGTATCAGGGTTTAATTTCGATTTTGCACCATTGGTATCAGTGTTATAATATATAACAGCCCTGGTTGTCTTTTTTAGCTTACCTTTATAGTTCTTGGTATGAGTTTTGCCCATAAAGTGTTCATTTGTTTGGTCTATTAGTGGATTGGAATCATGCCTCAAAGTCTGCCCAATACTTTCTCTGCAGTTAGGATCTTTTTGGAAAAACCGAGATTTCTTTCATATGGAA
The DNA here is from genome assembly GCF_000276665.1 of Chinchilla lanigera. Taxonomy (NCBI): domain Eukaryota; kingdom Metazoa; phylum Chordata; class Mammalia; order Rodentia; family Chinchillidae; genus Chinchilla; species Chinchilla lanigera. The sequence continues at coordinate 26,683,961 of NW_004955403.1, forward strand.
AACAAACGCTCAGTTGATATCATTATTGTACAATGTGGAATGCAGTCCTATTCCCAATCTCTAGGCTCAGATGAACATTCAACATTATATTTCCTTATTTTCCATACATGAACAGAATTCTGAGTACAATTTTTGATATCCCTGGGGTGTTGAAATTCAGTCTCAGTTAAGACTGCTTTAAGGTTCTGGGTCTTACAATATGCTGTTGGAGAGGCCCTGGGAGTCATTGGGCACCGGTCTAAGATATCACCCAGGTCACATAGTGTCCATGCATCTCTGTTCTCTGTGATATGAAGTTTGAACATTTTTAGGACAGCACATTGCTGGGAGAGTTTAGCCTCTCTAAAATGTCATCCAACCACCTTCTCTAAGAACTTCCTGGAGAACACAAACAAATATTCCAGTGTTAACATTTTAATAAATTATCTTGCTTCTAATGATGGAATATGAGAGATAGTAAGGAATATTCCCTCTCTGATTAGTCTCTGGAAAGAAATTTTATTATAAAGAGATAGTAAGCAATTTTCTTTCTCTGATGAGTCTCTGGAAAGAAATTTTCCATATATTCCATCTCCATTTTCTCTGTAGCATGAAAAGGAAAAAGTTCTCATGTTTGTTCACTGAGTGAAGCCACTGTTCACACACCAAAATGGCAGGAGACAGTTTGCTACTCTTACCATGATCAAACTAACCCCATTAGATCAGACTGACATGTTGATCAGCAGTTATAGCAATTCTTCTACTCCTAGAATTCCTCTTTTTCAAGAAATAGAGAGTGGGGTCACATTAGGTTAGTACATACCAGTGTTCTTCCTTGATTATGAATTACCAAGCCATGATTTTCTCCACATTTGGCTGCACTATGATTTTGGATGAGGATGATATTTTCCATTTTGTCTTGCTCTTAATCCTTCTCTTTTCTTCTTCCTTTTTTCTTTGTTTATTTTTCAATAAAAATTTCTGAGTTGCTACTACATTCCAGGCACCATGCTAAGAATAGTGGATAAAGATGCAGCCAGAGCAGAGCTAATCCCTGTCTAGATAATATTTGTCCTCTTTTTTCCAGTTCAAGTAATAAACATGCATTCTGTGGCAACCTTCATTAGCCCTGGAATAGTTCAAAATTACTAGTAATGGAACTGTAGCATTAAAAAAATCTTTAAAAACCTCCAGTTTCTTGGTATGTATTGTAGGATGCATTTATTTGTAGCTCACAAAAATAATGTTGGTTTTACTTGTTTTAATAATTACACGCTGTGAGGCAAATCCTGAAGTATTCTTTTCGTCCAAAATACACTGGCAAGCTGTGGTTTGAGCTGCCAGTAGCAGACAAGGTCGAGGGATGTGGAGACAAATCCAAGTGGGGAGGAGATGAAGGAGAGTCCACAGGGCTTCTGTAACCCCGATTAAGTGGGCCCCTGAAATAACTTTAAAATGTAGACTTTAAAAGATGTATCGGACGGTCACATAAAGGAGGTGGGTATGACTCACTGATGGTAGAAAAATTCTCAAGGAGAGTTCTAAAAACTGCTTGATGTTAAGCAGATGCATTCGCTTTCAGATTGAACCCCAGGAAGTGAAAGTTTTAAGATGATAGACAAAAGTGTATTTTTTTTCTTTTATCTTGATAGTTGGGATAAAGTTTTTGTCAGATAATTCTAAGGTCAGCAATGGTGAAAATAAGTATAGGTAGTTTAAAACCTTCACTTTACCTCACTATAGCTGCTTGACAACAAACATTTCAATATTACTTTCCTGTTGATATCGAGAATGAATTCTCATTAATTATAATTGTCTTACAAATATTGGAAGTTTTATATATAATATTTATTTACGTATTTATGGCACTCATTATTATCTAAATGATTATTGATAATTTAATTTAATGAATCATTAAAAGTCAGAATTTGTGCCTAGAAGAATACTATTTCGCTTTTATTACAAGTGTTTGAGATGAAGGTATTGCCTGAACGATATGAAGGATAGCCCAGAGATTTGCATTCTTTCACTATTCTAAATTGAACAAATGAGGAGCTGTCTTTGAAAGGTATTTCATAATTCAAGTCAATCACATAGAAACTCAATTCTATGTATTGCTCCAAACTTTGTTTACTTGAATCTCATTAATAAAGAACACAGTTTAATTTATCTTTAATTTAAATCAGGTAACAAATTAGCAAATTAAGTACCGAGTTTCTTAATTGTTTCTTGTCAGGTGGTATTCAAACTTGCAAAATGTTTACCCACCTGGGTGAGATTTCTTCAAAGTGAGAAATAGATCTTCCACTTTATTATAATTACTGAACTAGTAGCACCTTATTTACCTTGGTGGTTACCAATTTATCATATATTTTAACACCATGAATTTCAACCTCTTTGTTGTAAAACACTGGTGGATTTAATTCAGAGAATGTTATTTATTTCCATATTCTTAAGTATCCTGAACTCACATGCATTCAGGTGCATGCTAACATCTCTTCTTATAAGAGATAAGTATTCTGGTTAACTGCTTATGATATATGTTATAAGTGAAAATGCCATATGCCACACATATCATACTGGTGAAAATGTTGAAAAACACTGTTGAAACATGTACAACCGTATTTTATGACCAGTATTTATCAACATTCCCACTGTAAAATGAACACCCAGAAACTCAGAAACACTAAATAATTTGATTGATGTCATATGATAGGAAAGGGATTACAGCAGAATTTTCTAATTAGCTAACTATAAAATCTTTAAGAGATTCCAAGTGTTTAAAGCATGAATGACTTCAAGAATTTTAAATAATCAAGGGCAATTTTCCAAGTGATTATCAATAAACATCAATTTTAGCCAACATTTATAATATGTTTAGCAATGCAACAATACACTTAATTGGATTTTCTGGATCCTGTAAATTTTCATTCTCTGTAAAAAAATGTGCAAGACAATTCAAGTTTTAAAAGGATATGTGTGTGTGTGTGTGTGTGTGTAATGATTCCAATATTTAAAATTGTGGTAAGAACACTTATAAAATCTACCTGTTGAAAACATTTTTGGTCCTTAATGTACTATAACTAACTAGAGCTACAATGTTGCACAACTGAACTGTATAACTATCTTGAGAAACTGAAACTTTATCATTTAACTAGAGAAATCTTTCAAAATAGTAGCAATGATTACGCATGGGTGATGTAGCCGTTAACAATTGTTCTTTTCATTAAAAATCTCTCTATTTTCTCTGTTGCTTTTGCTTGGTTATTTGCCATATTAACATTCTTACTCACTTTACTTTTGGGCTTTCTGCTTCATGATTTAAGACAGAAGTGCTGGGCACATACCAAAGAAAAAAGAGAGTTCTTTCTTTATGTCTTGTCATCCACAGAATAGCCATCATGGGTTAAGAGGCTCCTCATGCAGCGTTTACTCCATGCCTCAATGGCAGATGCCTTCACTTAGAAAGAGCCGATGACAAATGACACCCACATGTCCGTATGAACTTTAGATGTCCTGCCTTAAGGCTCAATCAGTTTTGTCTAGATGGGATCTACTGGAGATGGCAAAGACCGGAACTCACCAGTCAACAAAGATGGTACAGATTCTGGGTAGATTTTATCAGCACATGCGAAGATAGTTTTCTTCCAGGAGAGGCCTCCGTAAGGTGTGGCAAGAGGCCCCTGTCTGGGCAAATAGATGGGTCAAGCAAGTGAAGAGCTGGATGTCTTTCAGCCATTCTTACAAACTATGAGATCGAGGACCTAGGCTGAGAGAGAGAGGATCCCAAGGAAGTGCGTCAGCATGGAGCAATGGTCAACCAAGGGAGTGGAGTTTCAGAGCAGAACAGCAGTTCTTGTGAAAAAGCAGTGAGGATAAAGGCAGTGTTGGCTCATGGAAAGATGAGTTTGGGCCGCACAACAAAACCATCCCTGGGTCATCTCCCGTGAGGCACATGGGCAGACTGGTGGCCGAGAAAGGCCTGGATCTGGAACAGGGCCTGGATCTGGAACGGAGCCTGGAGCAGCACTGATGAACTTGTCTTACCAGTGACTCTGGATAGGAAGAACTTACTCTATTGCCTGGCATCATTTCCTTAAGTACAAATCTCCGAGGCTAGAGTTTGTGCTTCATCATGGGCTGATGTTTGAGAGGTTTAAGCTGGAGTTTTCGCTCACACTAGGAGAGGTTACCAGCATGTGGCAAAGCCCAAGCCAGCAATGCAAAGTGGCACAGATGACGAGCAGGCTAACACCTTGTGTCCCATAGAAAGCAAGCATGGAAAAAGCAGCAGAGCCTGTTCAAAATCTGTATTCATTTCATGAGGAAAAGAAACTTAATGGGTTCTAAGCTGGCTTCAGGAATTGGACATTTTCTAAAAGTAACAGTAGTAACTACATGTATGGAGTTATTTATAATCTTCTACGTGGTAGGCCCTGCTTCAGGAGCACTATGTGTGTAATTTAATCATCCTGAAGAGTAAATGTTACAATCTCAAATTTACAGAAGAGAAATCTAGGGTCAGGGACCTCAGTGAGGACACACAGCAGGCGGGTGAGTGGCTGTGTCTGTATTTTAACATGCTTTTGTTTTCAAAACCTGGCCCTTTGTCTGAAGAGGAGATTGCCAACCTGAGAAAGGATGCAGTATTTGCCGGCATCCACATCGCCTGTGTAATTTGCAATTTCTGGAAAAAATAAGGTGGACAAGCTGAGAGGGGAAGGAATCCTTTCAGAAGTCTACTAAAATAGCTGCATTAAAATATTTTTAAACAGGTTTGTACGGCAAGGGAGGGGAAGTGGGAGAAAAGGAGAAAGGAAGGAGAGGGAGAGGCAAGCTGGAGGCACAATTCAGTCTTTCCACGGCACCTGGAAGGGGCCAGAGAAACGCTATGTGTATCCCTCAAACACTCTTAAAGCATGGCACAGGAGGGACAAAGAGAAGCCTTCATCAGTCAAGTAAAGACAGTGTTTTCGCTACTTTTATGTCCAGCAGCACTGCTGAGGTGGGAGTCAATTTACCAGCTATTGTGGACAGGGTCTTGCACATTTGAAAGATAGACTTCTTTTTATTCTCTACAGGATCAGGTTGATGTTAGTCTACAATGTCTCCAAATTATATTTGAAACAAGTATTTATTTCATTCTCTGAGCCTTTACTAATTCTTTGCCAGAACCTTACATTTGCCCTTGGGCCTTCTGGGAGATAAGCTTATTTCAGCTCACATTTAATTTTCCTGGATCAGCTTTATTTGGGGAAGTTAGAAGACACCAACTAAAGTCTTGAATGGATTTTTCAGCCTTGTGACTGCTCGACTTTTATATAAAGTGAGAAATAGGCTCAACACTAGCTGTGGCCGTCTAAGATAATCTAATAGAGAAAATCTGTAGAGAGGTTGGAGGACAACTTCATAATATTAAGTGAAGAAAAGTATTCCACCGTATGGCCCTTCACCAAATAGGCAAAGAGAGTTTCATGGCTGGATGTGTTATTTTTCATCCCCCTCATCACAAACAGAATGACACAGAGACCCTTTTGATATCTACTGAAGAAGCTCGGTGTGTAATTCACTCTGCTCAGTATCTTGCCTCAACCCTCTGGGGTTTGTGTGCTGTGGTGCTTCCGCAGTCTGGAGCTTCATTTATGGCAGATGTAACTGCAACCTTTCCTGCTGTCTAAGGAAGGGATGACACAGTTGCTGGTGTACAGTCCAATGGGTATGCAGACATTCTCATAAACTGACGAAAAATCGATGGCTCTACAAAATCACTATTTTTTCAACCTCAGTGGAGTGATGGGTTTAGGCAGTAATCATACAAAGGTCCTAAGAATCATCCAAAGATCCTAACACTTTGCAGAGAAATACTGGGACCTTAAGAATGGCTGGATCAGGTAGGTATCACCTGAACTCTCGCCAAGTAAGATAGCTCATGAGATGTAACAGAATATGCAGTACCACTGAGTAGACTTTCTTGCCCCTCTTTAGAAGAAATTCTGAAGCTCACTGACAAATAATTTTCACTGATAAAGGAGATTATAGAGTATAAGAGGTGGTGTAGAAAAAATGTAATGTGAGACTCTTGTTTGAACTTGACTTAACAACTCACAGTAAAATGACATTTTAAAGATAATTAGGGGAATTTCAAGAGGGACTGAATGCCAGTTGCTATTAGGCATTTATTTTGTGTAAGGTGGAAGAAGGGAATGGTGGTATTAGAGAATCAAACCAACAAAGAAGGTAATAAATAAGTATGCTTATCAATGAGAGCTTTATTAGCAGGTGAGATAATTTAATTTAAATTAATTCACTGGTTAATAAATAATGAAGAGAGAATAAAAGAAACAAGACTGGCAAACATAGTTTTACTTTTGTATATGCTTGAAAATGTTCATAATAAAATATTAAAAAATAAAGCATTAAGAACCTTTATTTTTGTTTTTTAAAGTACCCACTGCTTAAAAAGGCTTGTGGCTTCTTATTAAGGAGAACAAACAGAATGATTAAGAATCAGATGCAGAAGCTTTCCTCTGATTGCTTATTTTTTTAAGAAAAAGGTAAATTTTTACTCTTCTGACAGCACGTACTCACTGTGACCTGATTAGCATTGTAAATGAGTTTACGTTGATAGTTTTGTAATTAAACTTTATAATAGCAAACCTGTATCAGGAGATATTTAAAAGGTTGAACAGAGAGCTAAGATTCTTAAATTTGTAAATTTCATTTTTAAGTTTCAGATTCTGACTGTCATTTAAGAACCACCCTTCTTAGGCGGTTCACCGTTGTGTTTCACCGGCTTACAAACTTCAGCTTTTCAAGAAAAAGCCTGAGGGACGTTTGTACAGATATCATGTTGAATTTTTTCATCAAAGGAGCCTTGCTTCCCATTTAAGATGCCTGTAACTCAACAAATCAGTGCATATCTTATTCTACACTCTTTCTCTTCCCATTATAATTTCCATGTTTGTCTTCCAAGTGTTGGTCCTTGTATCTATGTTTACTCTCTCACCTGTGGCAAGTTCACATTTTATAGCCGAGCTCCTGGTGGCACTTATCCTATGTTGACAGTGTTCAGCAGTGTGTGCAGTGTATGAATAATACCATGTAGATGAGACACAGAAAATAACTCCATCACCATATTCACAATTTGGTATCACAATGACTGCTTTTTTCCTAGCTATATCCAAGAACTCAGAGTGTTAGGGTGAAGAAGGGAGGAAGACCAGAACTGAGGGCTGGAGGGTTGGGAGGAAGCAATGTACCATACTAGACAGACACACGAATGACAGAAAGAAAGAACACTGCAAGACCCTTCCTCAAACAGAATGTGTATGGAAAAGCTCATTCAGCTAGTCACCTGACACACACAGACAAAAGTAGCTGCCACCAGACAGATACAGTAGCTTACTGGACATTGAAGTTCTGAGAGCTTTGTGGAATTATCCCTCATCTTTCTGACACCCTAGGTCCAGCTCTTACTTTGTTGGTGAATCAGCCATTTGCTGGGGCACTGTGTCTGTGAGGAATTGGGGCGACTGCCTCTGTGGTCACCACCTAAGGGGAGAGATCCTCGTAATTGCTGAAACTGTTTGGTCAAAGGTCTTAATCAGTCTATTTCTTCCAAGGTACATATCATGCCTCTTAATCCCTGGAGGCCTTTTAGGAGAGACCTCAAAAAATCGAAAGGTCACTGCTGTAGTCTGAATCAATTCAATAGAATATTTCTGGAGAGGTCAGCTTCTCTCAGTTTTCTTGGACCTAGTGTCTTTTTCTTACACTGAGTATAAAACACCCAAAAGCCATAACAGAAGAGAAAGTTGGGCACTTAGCCTTGACCTATGTCTTCCAGGGGTCACCTCCCAAGTGTTAAGTCCCCCAAATTAACTATTCAGAACACAAAGAACTCTATGAATTCCTTGTGAATACCTAAAGTGATCATTTTTCTTTTCACCTCCTTATACAACAGTCATCCATTAAGTTTTAATTATCTTTTTTCATCACGTCTTTCATCTTTGCTTTCTATCCACTGCTAGGGGCCTCTGAAGATGGAGACTTGGAATATATATATAAATATATATATATATATATATATATATATATAATTGAAGGACTTAATTTTGGACCATATAGGTTCAGAGCATACTGACTGAAGCTATGAGGCCAGCATACTCCATACACACCAAAATTCCAATTCCATCTGAATTCAAATCACGATATTTTCTTAGGGAATCAGGGCCAAATTTTGGCTGCAATATCTGTATTCCTCCTAGAATGGAAACGATGATGAGAACAAAGTTTAAAAACAGCTTTCTTTGTTCTCCTGGGCAAATTCAGCTTTGAAATTTAACAAAAAATTGTTAAATGCAAGTGCTGGCCCTAAAGACGTATACAACAGTGAAAGAGAGAAAGAATGAGAGAAAAGAGAGAGAAGATTAGGACACAAGATTAGGCAATTAGAATCTCTTTATATTCAAGTAGTCATTGATTTACTGTACTATGCTACTTGTCTTACTAAAATAGAGCATTATTTTAATTTTATTTGTTTATATCCATGGAAGGATTGAGCTCTCCATCTGTTTCAGACAGCTCTTGTACAAGCAGTGTGGCCGAATCTCATTATTTCTCTTGCTGCGGTGGTAATATGCTGTATCTTCTGAAGAAATCAATTGTAAAATGTATTCAAAGGAACCAGCTCACAAACCATGTCAAAGCATTCAATAAGATAAACTTTGCTGTCTGGAAAGTCTTAAGATACACTACAAATCCAGGGCTGAATTAAAAGGGTAGAACTGCTCTCATTTGAGAAACTGTAGCAATTCAGTGTCAAAGAAAACTTCACACTAATCACTCAGTAGATAGAGGTAGATTCATTTATACTATTTTTATGTATCATTTACTTAATTTTCTTTCACTTCCTCTAGTCTGTGTGTTGATAAGGAAATTGGTATTTGAGTACTGGCATTTGAATTTTGAGATGCTAAAAACCTGGCAAGAACAAAGTGTCTCTTATTTTAAAGTATGACTTGAGTGTCTTATACACAGTTAGCTGTCACTGTAAGCTTTACTTTGGAGGCAGAGAGTAAGCAGCTAATTTGTGGTTTTTTTGAAGGTGATCATGATGCCCTATGACTTATGCTGGTTTGCTTTATCACAAGCAAGATAATACAATGAGCTCTTAAGCCTCGCAGCTGGATATTGTTTGGCATCTACACAACCTGTTTCATCCAAACCAAATTCCTTCCCTTAATCCATTCATCTGGGTAGTGAACTTGCCTGGCATGATATCCACTGCAAGTAACAAATACAATCATTCCCAAACTGCTACCACTCACAGCTTAACACCCATTGTACCTGACTGCATGTAAGATGTGACAAGATCAGGTCTGATTATCCATTTTATCACTGCTTTACTCAACTATTTGTTGTTAATAAAATTTTGGAATTTGGATTCTGGCTGACATTTTCAGACTTCATTTATATGATAAAAATGATTTGGATGCATTAAAATTAGAGTGGTGGAGGCAATTAGAATAACTTAAGATACAGTATAAGTACTTTATTTTAGATGACTTGCTAATGTCTAATTTATGTTAGAGCTATACACGTAGATTGGATTATTACCTGACATAGTTGATTTGCTTCTAAACGATCTTCTCCTAAGTGAGAATATGTTCACATGCTAAAAACCACAATCTAACCATGTCTTTAGATTAATTGCGAGTGCCTCTCTTTTTCTTTCTTCCTTTCTTTTCTTTCTTTCTTTCTTTCTTTCTTTCTTTCTTTCTTTCTTTCTTTCTCTTTTGTTTTTCTCTCTCTTGAACCTATTCTGGGTAACATTTTCACTTACATGGGATATAGATTATGGCTTAAAATTTACATTTTATCTTTCCAAGATCAATATTAGTAGGCCACCATTAAAAGAAGTAAATTAAAAGTAGGCCTGTAGTAGGCCTATAAGAGATAAATGAAACTTTTACAGTTTTAAGGTAATTGTCTGAAAGTTGCACAAACCAGTATTTTGAAATATCCCAAATGACAGATTTTGTAGAAAACCCTATAGACAATGTACTTTTACTGTTTAGATACTTGAAAAATATTTTAAAAATACATTTGGGCTCAGGATGTAGCTCAGTGGTCTAGTATATACTTAACGTGTTAGAATCTTTAGCACCCATTCTCCAAGTGTATACATAAATATCAACATGTTTCATAAAGCCTTTTTCTCCAGCCATGTTTTTGAGTGCACTGATCCAAGATCATTTTAAATAACAGTAATAAAATGCACTCATGTGAAATAACTGAAACTAGTTGTGTATAACCCCTGTCTGGCTTATGTGCATGATACTTTCCCTTTGCTCCTTTCTTTTGCTCAGTGCTAGCACAGAAGTGAACACACAAGTTGATAGCAAGCATCAGGCATTTTAAAGCAATGTGCACAGTGGTTCCAATTATTTTAAGGTAGTATGGGCCCATGGATAATTGCTTACACATTTACTTATTCCTAATTTGGGTCTCACTATTTCTAAGTAGCTTCATCATGCCCTCTCCGAACAGACCCTTTTGTACCCCTGGGCTAGATCAGACATTCAAAGTCATCTATTTACTAGTGCGTTGTTCCCATTAGCAACCTGCAATGGCTGTCACAGAGCTGTGTGATCAGCAGGTGGTATTCTGCATGACCAGGGTTGCTAGAGAGATAACACAAAAATAATCTTCCGGGAGAAATAAAAGAAAATATGTAATGAAATCGGTACTCTAAAAAAATATGTATTCAAGTAAACTTAAAAGCACATTTATTATACTTCTGTTCTAAAAAGTATATATAATCATTTTATGAGCAGTTGATGACTTGAAACCAAGACTGTCTGTTAAAGTTACAGTATACACAAAATTATAGATGTTGGGAGATTTCTCTATTGTTCTACCAGAGACTATCAACCCTCTTTATTTAAAGGCCAGTATATCCCCAGGCAAATTGAGTTCCCATGCTCAGTTGATTCAGAGCCTATTTCAAGGAAAGCCTGCCAACTATGTCAAAATGTATACTGATTTTGTGATATACATAGTTTTCCAAAGGACGAAGTGAGATCACCAGTCTCAATCCATTTGTGACTTGACTTAGATTTAAAGTTGCCCTCAAGAAATAGCTTCCTGGTAGATACGTGCATGGAAATATTTTTCACTGAGATAGGTTTTCCCTTATCCTTCAGTTTTCTGGTCATGAGTCACTAAAATTATCATGAAAAATTGGAAAAAAAAAAGTCCTATTATTGAGAGAATTCATTACATTAGTATAAGGCAAAACAGCCCTACTTATAATCAACAGTACCATTTTGAGTAATTTGTTCTTTTTGACATTTTCTGAAAGAATAGCTCTGCTTACAACATTAATGCTAACTAGATGGAAAGAGTATGAAGTGTAAGAATACAGTATAGACAAATTGCCTTTTAATTCCTATTTTTCTTTAAAAAGATGTCAAAGATAAATTTAAATGTGGTTTAAATACGCACTTTGCTTCAAATGTTTAGGAAATGGTGCCTAACGCAGGGAAAAATAAAGCCATTAATTTTCCATTTGCATAACTTGCCCTTGAACTTTATTTGACATTGCTCACTTGCTTTTGCAATATGAAGTCCAAATTCCCAGTTTAAAGGATAGAGTCCTGAGTATTTTACTCTTCACTTTGAAGGTATAGCCATTTATTTATTTATTTATTTTCCTGGTACCGGGAATGGAACCCACGACCCTGTGCTCGCCAGGCAGGCGCTGTGCCTCTAAGCTAAATCCCAGCTCCCAGCCACTTATTTTTTAAGTCTATTTTATATTGCATATAATTTACAATTTAAGCATGTATTTATAAACTATATTTTGTAATTTACAATTTAAGCATATATTTCAGTAGTATCTGATTCATATCTATTACCTACCCAAATTCCATTTATTTCAATTTAGAATACTGGGAATATTTAACATGACAATTATTACCAAATGTAAACATTGTAATCTGAATTGTTTTTCCTTTCTACCTTTCGTGGGTGTGTAAGTTCTTCCTCCACCCTACATGAAAAGAAGGAACAAGTGAAAAGGTACAGTAGGAGAAGCCGATATGCAGGGAATGTTCCAACAAGGCTTTCATGAAACCCCAGGTTTATCAGGCTCACTGAGTATCTTCCTTCTGGTACCGAGGGCTTTTGTAGTGAGCTACATTCATAGGACAGTTTTATTTATTTTGAGGTACTGTTTCACTAAATTGCTCAGGCTGGGCATCTCTCTCTCTCTTTGTTTCTTTCCCTTCTGACAAGGTCTCACTATGTGGTCCAGGCTGGCCTTGAACTCATTACATAGTACAGGTGGAGAGGCTCCTACCTCAGCCTCCCAAATGCTGGGATTACAGGAATGCACCAAGATACCTGACCTATCATTAACTGCATTTAAACTGAAGCATATAATGCTATCCATCTCTGTCCTTCCTACTTGCTTCTTCACTCATTGCTTCTATCCTTCATTCCTTCTTTAGACAAGATGAGCAGCTTTCATAGAAATAGAGACTCTTTGAGACACTTGAGCTATAGTGTTATCAAAACAGAGGCTGCACCAAGCTTCAGCAAACCAGTCATTCAAGGAGATGGATGAGCAACAAAAGAGCCCTGGCTTCCTGTAATGAGGAAGTGTGATAAGAGCCGACAAAAAGCTCATTAGCACACAAATGTGGAGGAAGCCATTGAAGAAAGGTATTTTTTAGGAAGCAATAAAGAAGAACAACAAACTATGACAACAAATAAGAATAACAAAAAAACAGTTTTGTTTGTTTTTCTGGTCCTGAGGATTAAATGCAAAGCTTTGTACTGAGCTACATCCCTAGTGCTTTTTGTATTTTTATTGTGAGATAGAGTTGCTGAATTGCCCAGATTGGGCTTGAACTTGTGATCCCCTGCCTCAGCCTCCCAGAGGGCTGGGAATACAGGTGTGTACCACAACACCTGGCTAACAGCAGTAGTTTTTTCTTTTTGAGATACAATATATGTAGGATCCTATCCTTGGTTCTGACATTAAAATTGATAAAAAAACAATAACAAGAGCAATAACAAATACCAAATACAAACAGCCAAAGCTCTGAGTCTTACCCTCAAGGGTCTTTATGGTTATATTTGTGTAAAATTTAATTAATTAATACATTATATATGCACAGATTCTTGGAATACTTTCATACACATTCTCCTATTTATGCATACATTATTCTGGTGTCCTAAATAGACAACCAATTTATTTAATGAAAGTTTTTGATTTTTTATTCTCTGCTATCACATCTACCCTACTAGGTTTTGGGAATATGATGCTGAAGGGAGCTTATCTCTGCCTTCTGTTACATATATTATGGTAGTGGTGCAATAGGAGTGAATATTACATATATTAAATTTTCTCCTGGGAATGAATTCAGGGTAGTTTGAAGCATATTTCTGGCTTGAGGTCAGGGGAGATATCCTGTTAGGTAGTTACCAGCATACTTATTCCACATGGGCAGAAACTAGATGAATTTCCTGCCTTCAAACATCTCTAGAAGTTTACAAAATTGTTTAAAAACCATATCTGAGAAATGCAAATTAGAACAACACTGAGATTCCATCTCACCCCAGAAAGAATGGCTATCATCAAGAAATCAACCAGTAACAAATGCTGGAGAGGCTGTGGGGAGAAAGGAACCCTACTCCACTGCTGGTGGGAATGTAGATTGGTGAAACCACTGCGGAAATCAACTTGGAGATTCCTCACAAAACTAGGATTAGAAGTCCCATTTAACCCAGCTATTCCCCTTCTGGGTATTTTCCCAGAAGAATTAAAGACATCATACCACAGCGATATATGTGCACCCATGTTTATAGCAGCACAATTTGTTATAGCTAAAACTTGGAAACAACCCAAATGCCCATCCACTGAGGAATGGATAAAAAACTTGTGGTATTTTTATACAATGGAGTATTACTCAGCTATTAAAAAAGATAAAATTGAGGCTTTTGTAGGCAAATGGATACAACCAGAGACCGTACTCATAAGTGAAATAAATCAGATCCACATGTGTAAACATCATATTGTCTCCTTGGTGTAGGAACCTGAAAGACTAGGTAAAACTGAAAACATAAAATAGATGATAAGAAAGGGAAAGAAATTGCTCAAAGGAAGAAACAACTGGGAGGAGGGAACAAAGAAAAAAAAAGGAAAGGCAAAATATATGAATAGCTGCAATAATAACTGTATTGCTGATATCTGATGGTGTATTGAAATGAACAGTTAATGACTGCAATTTTTTGTGTTCTGGTTGATTGTGCATGCTTGTGTCTGGTGGTCTGAGCAACTGATTTGAAGGTAACAATATGCAATGGAATTACAATGGTGAACTCCTACCATCTTGTCTAGTGAAACTCTGTATTATCTTTACTGTTCTATTGAAGAATTATTTTCTTATTCCCTATAATAATTTGAGCAATCTTTCATTCTTACATCTCATAATCTGAGCAATGTAGTTGAGGATAGCAATATGTAATGTAACAACCACTGCTGATTTGTATTATTTTGTCTTGAGACTCCATCACTTTGAATGTTCTTGCTTTGATTCATTTATGTTTGTGATACTGGTATGCTGCTACTGTTCTATTTCTTTGTTTGTTTCCCATTTACTACTCTCTTAAAAAAATAACCATATCTGAGGTTGGAGGGAAAAAAGGATTATTTACTCAGACCATTACTCAATTATTGATACAGTTACTTTAATCTTAATTTACAATGATAGTTGCATTCAACAATTTAAACAGTTGCACAAATTATCAAGGCAGCTAGAGAGTCTCTTTTTGTTTGACTGTAGAGTTCTAAAGAACAAGTCAAAAGACCTGTCAACTTTTCACTTATCTTTAAACTTGTTTCTACTCAAATTACTTTATAGAGGTACTTCATCATCCCTGCTGCTGTCCATGTGGAGAAAGATGCGACCCCAGCACGGATGATTGTGTGTTTACATTCATAATGAAAGGAAGAGAGGGTATATTTAAAAATTTTCCTTTTAAGGATAGCCTTTAATTATAATTTACCTTCTCTGACCATGCAAGACAAATCCTGCAGCATCCAAAGAACTTCAGATCAATGGAGCTTACTTATGAGCTCCAACAAAGAAAGTTAATATTTAATTTCTTCTAAGACTTTATAATATGATAGGAAAAACTATCAGGAGATAATTAGGAAAAATGGCCCTAAAATTCTACAAAGCAAGTGCGTTTTATAAGACAGGCAGAAACTGAGGGAAATCTTAAATTCTGAGTTCTAATCCCAGTTGGAATTGGCATTTTTGTAAAGCATTAAAATAGGAATGATTAGTACAGTCTCAAGGCTGACTTTGTTCATCATTCTCATCAAAAGTCATATTTTTAACTAACAGTACAACACTGGACTCCAACTCGGTGGTTTCCCGAGACTAATTTTTATTGTCAGATGTTCATAAACTAGTGTCAGCATAGCTGGATGATTTAGAAGTCCCTGGATTGTTAGGATGTCCAGGTGGTTCACCACCATTGTAAATTACAGTAGTTCACAGCAATGATAAATGTTTCTTATCTACCAATATACTGTCACATTTAAATTATGTTGCATTACTCTTCTGTCTTTTTAAACAAGAAGGAAATTAAGCTTCAAGTTTAATTAAGCATTATTTTAAAAATTGGGTTTTCATTTGTAAAATTCACCCTGTGATTCTTCCAAGTTCTTTCCTCGAGAAAATAGATTGCACGTTTCCTTGGGATTTGACCTTAATTAATCCTGTACTTTGTGATCCACCCCCTTGCTGAAATAGTCTTATCAAAAGGAATGCAAGCTATGGGCTAAGATAACAATCGGTCATTAACTTCTATGTGTGATGCTGGCTGTGGTCCATGGGCTTGGAATTCAAAACCCATTGTACACAGTAATGTCCAGGGCTTAGTGCTCATGGCTGAGAGACAAAATAAACTATGCAGAACAGCATCTTTACACAGTCTACATGGATTTACACTAGAGCAAACAGTCTGAAACATTCATAAAGCAGCATGTGCGTTGGCATCTAGTCCTGCCGTGTCAGATTACACAGGGGATAGTTCATTCCAGCAACGCTAGCCGAAGTAAACAAGCAGAAAAGATTACTTTCCAAATAACATTGTTTTAGTAAGAGTGATTTACAAAGGGATGCTATCATTTAACATTTGAAAATACTTGACCATGTCTTTTTACTGTTTTATATGCTATCCTAGGGCAGTAGCTCTCCTTCCTGACATAATTTGGCTGCTTTCTGAATGAGAGTTTGAATTAATACTTGTTGCCTGATGATCTAAATCACATGTAGTCCAGATAAATATTACACATCTGCTTTATAGCAGATGCCTACAAGCATCAGTAATCTACTACAGTGTAGCTTTTCTTTTCTGGCTTGGATATTCACTGCTTCTCCAATAAAGTGCTAACTCCGTGAATTTGGCGACCGCCAAGTGATGATTTCTTTACATTTGTGCAAGTGAGCAAAGAAACATCTTATAACTCCGGTGTGGTGATGATGACCCTACATTTTACAATTCCCTTTTAGATTCAAGATAATTTTTCTGATCACTAAATATTTTTCATTTTTTTAACATTTAATGAATAACTACTCCCATGCTAGGTACTTTACTAGATATTTAGGATATAGCTGTGAAGCAAAAATTTAAAAAAAAACCTACCTTCAATTAATTGCATACTTAAAAATAGTAAGTAAAGAGAACATTTTGAATGCACCCATTATAGAGAAGTGACAAATTTTTGAGGTGAGGGATATACCATTTACACTATCTGATCATTATAGGTGGTAGACATATATTAAAATATCATATAGTATTTCAAAATATGTATACTTAGGTGTCAATTACATATAACAATATATATTAAAATTTTTAAAAAGTATTTACCCTCATGGAAGAAGTCCGTCACACATCATGAAATATGTTGATGTAAATTTTTTTTTTTTTTTGAGACAAGTTCTCACTACGTAGTATAGGCTGTCCTTAAATTTATAACTCATGACCCTCTTCCCTCAGCATTCAAGTGTTAGGATTACCAGTGTGTGCCAACATGCCTGGCTTGACACACAGCTTTTGTCGTGGATATTCACTGAAAATTCAATATATTTATAGGATATTACAGTGAGACTTAGAATTTTTTCTTATATTTTAGTTGCCATGTGCTGTGGTCTGAATAGTTACATCTGTCTAAGTTCATACATGGGAATCCCAACTGTCAGTGTGATAGTATTAGGAGGCTGGGCCTTTGAGAGGTGATTAGATCATAGAGACAAAGCTCTCATCAAAGAATTAGTGTCCTTTTAAAAGAGACCCCAACACCTCCCTCTTCCTTTTGGCTATGTTAGGTCACAGGGTGAACAAAAACTATGACTTTGAAAGTTTAACCTACTCAAAACTTGATACATTTCTCAGTAAGTGGTTAAAGATATTTTAAAAAGTCTTATGCAGTATTTATCACAATGTTAACACTAAAAATATCAACATAGGAGACAGGACCATACACATATAATCCAGTTGATTTCCAGCAAAGGTAAAAAGTAATTTTATGGAGGAAGAATACTTTTCCCAGTAAGGTGCTGAAAAAATTTGTGTGTGTGTGTATGTGTGTGTGTGTGTTTGTGCGCGCACACTTGTGTGTTACCTTGTCCATTATCACAGATCATAAACAAAAATTAACTCAAAATCCAAAATCATACTAACTATGATGTTAAAATTCTAATTATAAAATATCTAGAAGGAATATAGAAAATCTTCATGATTTGGGGACATATATTTTCATTTTCATTTATAATTTTTGCATCTATCTATCCATCTACAAAACAAAAAACATAATGGAAAAAGTGAAATTAGACTTTCTCAAAATTGACCTTCATCAAAATTAACCATTAATATATGGGGACAAAGCTCTCATCAGTAGGACCAGTGCTCTTTTGAAAGAGACCTCAAGACTTCCCTCGTCCTTTCTGCTACATTAAGGTACAGGGAGAGGACCCTGTCTATAGACCACGAGGACTCTCATCAGTCTGCCGTGAACTTGAATGTTCCAGTCTCCAGAGCTGTGACAACTATTATCTAGAATGTACCACAAATACTTACAACTCATAAGGATATACAAATAGACAGTGAGCACATGGACAAAACTAAACATCATTAGTTGTCATAAAAATGCAAATTAAAGTCACAAGGAGTTACCACTGCACATTCAATAGAAAGACTAAAATTGAAAACACTAGCAAGTGTATGAAAAAGTGGAATTCTCATAGATTGCTGGTGGGAATGTTAAGTGGTACAAACACTTCAAAAAGAGTTTTCCAATTTTCATGGAATTAACTTATGCTTGCCGTATGATTCAATAATTGTGCCTTGGGTATTTACCTAAGAGAATGAAAACATATGTCCTTACATTTGTACACAAAATGATCACAGCAACTCTATTCATAGTAGCTTAAATTGGAAGCAACGGAAAATATCCACCAAGAAGAAAGAAAAACAAATTGTAGCATACATATTCAATGGAATAATGCTCAGAAAAGGAATGAGCTGCTGGTAGGTTCAACTACATGGGCACATAGACAGTGTAAGTTTGTCTAAATGGAATTCTGAAAGACAGATCTAATTTACAGTGACCAAAGAAATTGGTCGGGAGGTGAGATGGA
Organism: Chinchilla lanigera; assembly: GCF_000276665.1. Classification (NCBI taxonomy): domain Eukaryota; kingdom Metazoa; phylum Chordata; class Mammalia; order Rodentia; family Chinchillidae; genus Chinchilla; species Chinchilla lanigera. The sequence continues at coordinate 26,702,662 of NW_004955403.1, forward strand.
TGAGATTGACTGGGATGGGTCACAAGAGATCTTTCTGGTTTGATAGAAACAGTCTATACCTTGCTTGTGGTAGGGTTAGTGATTGCATAGTATATAAATGTCAACATTCATTGAAGTGTACACTTAACTGAATTTCATTTTATGTAAATTATTTCTCAGAAAATTACAAACATTTCAAAATGCAATCCTCAGTTTATATTGCCATCACTAGCCTATAAATCTCACATGATTTTTTTTTTTTTTTTTTTACCTCAGGCATGTAGAGATGACTCTGAATTGGTGTCATTTTGTCACCATTTTGTTGTATCCACTGGGCTAGGAAGACGGTCTGGGGAGTAAGGCACAGTGGCAGGCAAGGTGGGTGTGTGTGAGTGTATGCATATGTGAGTTTATCATGCTTTTGAGGGAGCACAGTTGCATAACACATCCTCCCCCTGTGTTTAGGCTCTTATGTGTGGTACCCTGACATTTACAAAGGTGTCTGTTATTGTTGCCACCACCTTCATTAACCAAATCACATTTAGCAATAAGAGCGTCCACCTCCTGGGGTTTCACTGCAGATTAAATTTGAGATCTAACATCAAGTGCTTAGGATCATGCTAGCAAATGATGGCAGAAGTGGAAACTGCTGCCATGAATACAAAGTCACCAATTATACTTCAGTATCTTTGAAATAAAGATGAAAATAAAGACCTGTGTTTCAGCGTCACTGTGTGAGTCAGGTGAATTTGAATGAGATTCGGACTCACTAGTGTTCATAGCCCCCACTTGGCCAGGGTCGGTATGACCTGAGAATGCAGATGACTGTGGCCCTCATCTTGGAGAGAGATGACCTGAGTGCTGATGAAGTCTCCTCACTAGCTGAGAGGTATGCAGGAGAGAAGAGGAGCTCTATGCTGTGCTTCCCCTGCACCTGTTTGTTCTCTTGGTACATGTCAAAGGTGAGGTCCTTCTGTAGGAGAAACTGGGAAGTCCTGTCCGCATGCTTGTATCTTAATCTCATATACCATTTGCCCAATCTGTTGCCTAATTTGAAGCAACTCAAAGTGAAGACTACTTGACTCAAGCCTGGTCACTCTTTCTTTTCAATCCTTGACAGACTGACTCAAGAACTAATGCAGTGTCTTCTCTCTTCCCTTCCTAATGTCAGTGTCCGTCACTTGACAACACCTGGCCTCCTCCTTCTCTGGCTCTGAAGAGCCTACTCTCCGGGACATGAGAACATAATTTCATTGCTACTACTCTAAATGTTCTTTCCTTAATGTGTTGTATAGTAATTCAATTACCAGCAGCTTCAGACAGGTAGAAGACTTCCTCTGCCTATTCATTTACTTAGAAAAGACAAAACTGAATTTTCAAGTCTATCTAAAACGTAGTGTGGCTATGCAACAATTTCCAGATAAGGCTCTCACTCATTATACAAACAAAGCAAGCACAACCTTCATGATTTAGAAGAAGAAAAAGGCCCCAATTTAGAAACACATAGTGATTCACTTCCAAAAGGAAAGGCAACACAAATAGCTTTATAACAATATGAAAGTATTTCCACAGATCACATACCTAATTACTTTTATGAGTTCAAAAGCTTGCTTTACTCATGATAGGCATTATGACAAAGATAAAATAAGCCACAGTTATTTAAAAAGTCTAAGTCTGTGACTGTAATCCCATTCAATATAATATGGTAACATTGTAGAATTTCAAGTAATTATTTTTAAAAAAAGAAACACATATTCTGGTACCCACCCAGGAAACATTTAAAAAAAACTTACAAAATATAAAGAAAATTTCCCATCCGTTGAACTCTTTTACTATAGGTTTAGAGCTTTCTATTACATTTCAGAGAATTACTAAAAGTGTAATAAGCATCCTCTCTTTGATTAGACATGGTTTCTCTGTGAATTTCCTTCTTGCTTATTTTCTATTATATATGATTGTAATTAACCTAAGAAAAGTACATAAAAGTTTGATGAGAAAAATATGCTTTTTATGACCACCATGAGCAAAATACACTTAGGTGTGAATAGTTAATAGATACGCCGTTTAAGCTTAAATGAGTCCATTTCTGTGCATAACAAAGCAGAGGGGACACAAACAGAAATGTTGTAAGCTGCCACAGCGTCAGGGTGTAGATTCCAAATATGGACTTTGTCATTCTTCCTTTATTTTGACTGCAGAATGAACTGCAAGTCTTAATGCCAGCTGACAGCTACACGGTACTAACCCACTAAATGTCAACCTCTGTCAACATGTCACACACAAAAGCTAGTAGGTTGCATAATTCAGGTCTGTAAACTCATTGTAAAGTGCCTGTTTCTAGCACTTCTTATTACACTCTGTAAGATATTTGTTCCTTTCTCTTTAGAACTCTGAGGCTGAGACAGGTCCAAGGTTAATAAAAACAAAAAAGAGACTATATCACTTGTGTGGGTTTTCATTCAATGAACTTGGAATTGAGGATAAAAATAAGTGTGGGTTTCAGGGACAAAATTTAAGAATAAGAGGCATTGAGAACAAAAGGTATTTTATGTATTCAATCAGATATTAGGAAAGAAATCTGGGAAAGTAAAATTATCCAGTTTGGGATTTCTGAAGTTGACCTATGGTTCTACCTTCTTGTATAATTTCTTAATGCACCATGAAGAAATGTGCATATACTTGATAGATTCAGTGCCTTTCAGTAACTGTGAATGCCATGTATTCCCAGTGACCACAAGGATGTTTTACTTTCCTTGTGGAGAGTCTACTCTGCTTTGGACACTGTCCCATCAAGGCCAGACAAAAGCCTTCATGGAGCTTCCATTCAACTGGGGTAGAGAGTGGACATATGGACATATGGGCATATGGTGGACGTATGTGCAAGTGTATGCTTACTATGGTGCTATACGCTGTGCAGCGGAACATGGCAGCAAAAGGCAACGGGAGTTCAGGAAGTACAATGGGAAGGTGCTGTATTTCAGAGCCCTACAGGAAGTAAGACCTGAAGAAGGCAATGGCAAGTAGAATGGCTTGAAGTTCAGAGATCATCGCAGGTCAGCAAAACACCAGGGAGGCAGTGTGGCTTGAGGGGAGGGACTGAGAGGGGCTACAGAAAGAGAGGAGTTCAGGGAGCGTGTGTGTGAGAAGTGGCATCATCTGGAGAACCACTGAACTACCTTTGCTCGGAGTGAGGTAGCATCCATCAAAGGGGACAAATAGAGAAGGACACACCTTGATTTTCATATTGAAAGGGACATAGTTTCTGCTTTTGTTTTTAAGTGCAGGAACAGGGCCGAAGTTATGGCTCTCACAATAACCAGGAAGGGACACATGTACAACTGGACCAGGTGGCATAGACAAAGGTAAGGAACAGTGGTCCGATGCTACACTTACAGCGGCCTTGCTAATGGACCGGAAATGGACTAGGGAACAATGAGAGAACATCCGGTTGAGCTTAAGTTTTGGTTTTGTTCATAAGCAACAGCAGTTTCTTTTTTGGTCCTTAGTCTTCTACCTTAATGGTAGAATAAAAGGTACATAGAATAAAAGGTACATAGAAGCTAACAATTTTGTAGGTGTTCTCTTCAGAAGATGCTGGACAGAGTATACCTGCTGCCTAGAAATAAATCCAGTCTGTACTTAATTCATTTGAGAACTTGTTCTTGAACAGTTGCTCTTACATACATTCTACATGTAATGCTGACAAGTTCAATTTCTGCTTGGGTTAATGGCCACATAAACGTCTTTTACATGAGTTAAGGTTGCTTGGAGGCAAGAATGATTTCTAATTTTTTCCCTCTGTTTTGCATGGGTAGATAGTGTTTTTTTTTTTTTTTTTCTCCCCCCACTTTCAAACTTGCTGTTTAAGGTCTAGCCTCCCTTTGTCCTGGTGGGTAAATCTAATTAACATTAATGAGAGTTCTGTACATATATTGACAGGATAATAGACCTTTTAGGATGGTTCTTCCCCTCTTGCACTACCACTCCCCCACTGCATACTAGCTGATTATTTCATTAGGCGGCAATATAAGCCCTTGTAGGAGAACACACACTTTGTGAAAATTAAATGGAAAAAATGTGCATTCATCCACACCCTGTCTTGAATGGGATGAGGAGAATGGGGGCTGGGTACAGTGCAGCCATCAGAGAATCTAGTCCTCTTGAAAGGAAAGCTGTTAGAAAGATAATTTTCCCAGGGTATTCAGAGTGATGTGCTTACCTATGGCTATTTTTAATTGACAGTATGCATTGCATCTAATTCTAATTTTTATGTAAGCAGAGCAGTAGAGAATTGAAAATAATATCAATAAGGCCTGGGTGACTTTGTAGGCTTTGTGTTTAAAATGAACAGAAGGGTGAGATGTACAACAAATCAACAGAACAACTGCTAGATTTGTACAGGCAAGAATAAGGCATTCAGAGAAGCCGAAACACATAACTGTATGGTTGAAAGCAGATTAGTGGTACTGGCTGTAGTTTCAAACTTCACTTACCAAACAAAACTAGGCCTCCCTGAGCTATTAGATATTATGAGAGTGAGTGTTCACTTTCCTTTAATAAGGCTGGCTCAGAAAAGAAGCTGGAGATGTGAACGTATTTTTTTATTTTCCCTCTAAACTTGAGAGATTGTGAGTCTTGCGGGAAAAACGTGATATAGTAGAAATACTGAAAGCTGGCAGGACTGTTTAAATCTAAACTTTTCCTCTTTTGGGTGGCATCTGTTAAATCCATCAGTTAAGAGAGCTTGACCCATTTAGCCATGCAACAGCTAAACCCTTAATCCTAACAGATTCATTTTACAGTTCAGATTTGGCCCCTGATACCACACTAATTCAGACTCAAAGGTCAACATGTTAGAGCAAAAAGAGCTTTTTTATTTTTCTCCTGAGAATTTCAGGAGCAAAGACTTCCCTATCGAAATGGGTGCAAATGTCTCTAAGATCTCATTACTTTCTATTCTATTTACTGATTTAAGTTGGCTGTAACTTTATCAGTTACATTTTCTAAATATACAATGAGATGTTTAATATGTCAAGAAGGAAATGATAATACCCCTTGACATGTTTATCGCTTGTTAACCATCTCTAAAAGTATTATAGATTTGGCCTAGGGATATATAGCTCAGTGGTACTGGGCTTGCCAATTTAGGTATTATAAAATTTGTCTATTAATATAGCAAGGAGTTTGTGTTTTCTAATGAAATAAAATTTTCCAATATAAGACATATACCATATTCTTTTTTTTTAAAAAAGCAGAACACACTGTATCTTGAGTGTATGATGGCACTCCTCAGTGTGCACATGTCAATTTATTGTTATAAGAGGAAGGTTCACTCATAGTGTCAAATGATTCTCCCAACATCTGCAGATTTCTAGCCTCTACGCTTGACTCACAGTAGGCACCTCTAAAGCAACTCTTGTGAAAATAATCACACATAACTGTATGGTTGAAAGCAGATTAGTGGTACTGGTTGTAGTACCAGTACTGTAGTACCAGTACAGTACTGGTACTGTAGTACCAGTACCACTAAAAAAAATAATCACTGTTGCTAAGACAGTTATTATTAAGTCCATTTTATAGATGAGGAAATTGAAATCTGGAGCATCTTCATGAATTTCCCTAAGTCTAAACATATTAAGCAATTGCACAAGATTTGAACCTAATGTTTATGATGTAATCACATTGGTTGTTTTATAGAATATAGAGTAAAAATATTATGAATTGGAGTCAAATGTGTTTTTCTATATAAATGAAGCATATGAACCATGGAAGGGTTTTATATGAAATATTCTTCTGATTTGATGATAACTTTTTATACTTACTGGTTTCCTGGTATAAATTTTAAACACTGTATATGTAAAAACTTATGTACAAAATATTATTTGTTTAGGATAACACTTCATTCATTTTTTTCTTCTTATTCATGTATATTTCACAAATTATTGCCTCCCAACTAGAAAAGAAAGTCACCAGAAAAAAGCCTGAGGAAGATTCTGGGGTAAATTGGGTATAGTCTTCAGTTGTGCTTTCCATGTAGCTCCAGACTTTAGAATACACACTAGTAATAGCTAAAATATAAAGCTGAATATGATAAATGTAATAAGGGAGGTTTCGATAAATTGGTCTAGAAAGTGAGAGGTGTAGGGTACCACTTTCAGGAGTTCAGAGACGCTGATGAACGAGATTGCGCTTGAGACAGGTCTTGAAAGATTTTGATAAACAGACCTGAGGAATGTACTGTCCTAGTACCAAAAGGTAAGAAGAAAGATAACACCGGTCTTAGGTGAGGGCATAGTTTTATGTAGGTTTTTGTACACAGTTGATATGAATGTAAATTAAGATAGCTGTTTGCAGGAAAATGTACAGTAGCTTGTGAATATTAAAACATGTATTTAACCTTTGACTTAGCAATTTATTTCTAGGAATACATTTCACAGTTAATCCATATGTGCATATGAGGGTGTTTACTGCATTATTGTTCATCATGGTGAAAAATAAAGTCAAGCTAATATTCCCTCTATAGGTTATGGTTGAGTAAACTGAATTCTTACCAGGAAAGAATGTGTGCAGCTCCAGAATTACCTTTAACACAAATAAGATAAAGGCCGATTGCAGAACAAGAGAGAACTAAGATATAAAACAAAAAGCATACATATAAAACAATCATAAAGAAATATATACATAAGTGTAGTGTTCTCAACATTGGCATATATGTATATGTGTGAATATACATAGGCATAAGAAAAATATTTCCATGTTTACCAATCAACTTTTTTGGAAAAGAGCAAAGAGTCCATTCCTTCTGTACTGTCTACTTTCTGATTTTTTTAAAAAAGCAGATGTTACTTATGTATTTTGTAGATAATATTTCTTGTCTATAGAATAACAAGTTAGAGTTCTGTCAGTTTGAGAATGGAACTTTAACTGCTTTGTTTCACTGACCTGTCTAGCTCCACCTTGCCCCTCTGTCTTAAGCACTGTCTTGTTGCTGAGACATTCTACTCCACACCTACACTTTAAAGGAAAGGCTTGTTTTACCTCACCATTTCAGACACTGCATTTCATGGTTGGCAGGCTCAGGGGTGGCAGGGCCGGCAGCGAGAAAATGGCGGCCAGGAGCAGAAGTGGGAAACCAGGGGGGAAATATTCCATTCCAAGTCAGGTCCTATTCTCCCACCCCACACAAAAACAGTTTTGACTAAGTTACCCGTTTGTAAAAATTGCACAGAAGCATCTCTGCAAGGCAGTCTGAACTAAAATTGAGCCTAGCAGGAGCAGGATGAGACCATGGACAGATAACTAAGCTACATTTTCAGTTTAGGCTTTCATCCTTTAAACACTCCGTGCTGACTCACAGTGCAAATGAGAAAGAAATCTTGTCAACCGTAGTAACAACATTCCTACCTTCCCCAATACTTGAGCTGCCAACTTTCTCTGCAGATGAAAATAAAAATCCTTCTTGCTTATTTACTGTTCTCCATGCTGTCCTGAATTATTTTAATTCCCTTCTTCCCATGATTCTCAGGCAGTTTTGATGATTTTCCTAGGGATATTTATTGCCTATTGAGCCCATTTTAAGCCTTATTTTAAATTAAGTTGTCTTCTATACCTTATACATCCTCCCAAAGCACAACATTGCTTATCTTTTAACCATTTAAACAAGCCATTCAATTTTACTTTCTCAAAATTATTTTCCCCCCAAACTGGAAATGAAATGGTAATTTCCCTTTAATTTTATCACATTAAGCTTGTTATCAGTGGGTGAATAGATGTGAAAACTTTCTTAACAACAATATGTTATGTCAAATAAACAATAGTGTCTTCCCTGAGATGCAAATGCATTTCAGTAATCTGACAAGTAAATAGGCAATTTAAATAGAGGGGTCCATGGAGTATTTTGCAATAAGGCTTTTGTTTTGGATGGAAGAAGAAGGGAAACAGTATTTATGTGTAAGTGCTGGAGAAGGGTGGCAGAAGTGACAGGACAGTGTTTTTCCTGCACAAAGGCCTAGTTCTGTCAACAAACCCTTGGGTTGGTAGGCTTTTGGAACCAAGACAAGTGGTTGTTCATATGAAGATACCATGAAACATGGCAACACCAAGGGCCACAGGATGACCCAGGGAGAACGAATCAGGCATTATCCCCCACTTCCGAAAGGAATGATAATCTCAGCACTCAAGAGGCTTAGGAAGTGGGATCACCACAAATTTGAGGCCAGCGTAGGCTACATAGGGAGTTTAAGGCCAGGCTGAACTGTATAGTGAGAGCCTGTCTCAAAAAACAAAACAAAACAAAACAAAAAACTGGAAAAACAAAAATAAGCCAGGAATGCTAGGGCTCTGGTACATCATTAGCTACCAGCCTGGCTAGTCATGGGGTAGAACAGATGAACAAGCTAATCCTGTTGGTGAGATTAACTCCACTGTGTCAACTTGTCTCAGTAAAAGATATTCAGGTAAAGGGATAGAAATGGTAAAATGTTATTTCTGGTGTGGCTGTGAAGGTGTTACTGGAAAAGATTAACATTTTAAATCAGTAGGTTGAGTGAATATTCATCCTTACCAGTATGGGGAAACCATTCAACGTGTTGAGGCCCAGAATAGAACAAAAGGGTGACCAAAGGGTAAATTCTTTTCCTGGCTTTGGGCACCAAAGAGCCAGGTATTCAAGCATTCATACTTTGGGTTTTCACCAACTCACCAACCCAGAATCTAACCTGTATACTTTTTAGGCTTTGGCTTTGGATTGAATATTATCATTGGCTCTCCTGATTCTCAGGCTCTGTATTCAGAATGAATTATATTACCTGATTTCCTAGTTCTTTAGCTTGTTGTGAAACTTCTCAACCTATAAAATTAAGCAGGCTAATTACCATAATAAATCTCCTCTTGCATATGTACATATACCTTATTATTTCTATTTGTCTGGAGAACTGACCGATACACCCTGTTGTGGCTGAAGACAAAAGAAACTCTACAATGGAAGGAGCTGTGGCATTGGTTTTATTAGTAAGCATGAGAAAGACAAAGCTTAGGGCTCTCAGAAAGTTGTGAAGAATTTATAAAGGGTTGAGATCTTGTGTGATGAGGTGGAAGAATGGTCTATAATTTGAGTTATAATTGTTGCCATCTAATCCATACAACTGGCTGAGGTCCTTGCAGAAACTTGTTACAGTAAATAATTGAATAATCAGAGTGATGGAGATTGCAGAATGTACCTGGTAAGGCTATGAAGAAGTTGAACCACAGATGAATATCAATTATGAAGTCCTTACATATTTGTTCAATTACTTCTATCATCTGTGAAACAATAGTTCCCAACATTTAACTACAGACCATGTCAGGCAAAGAGTTGTTACAAAGAATTCTCAAGATTTAAAGAAATAGATTTAAATAAGTGAATTTAATGAATGATAGCTTGCATTTGCTACAATTTTATGTGTATATATGTATAATTTGCACCAAAATGAAAATCCAGCTAGCATAATTATTGAATTCATAGTAAATTTTGGTCTTTAAGTGTTTCCATAACAAACTAATGCTAGAAAAATAATCTTCAGCATCAGAGGCATTTTTTTGGACAGAATTTTGGAAATCTCTGAGTGAGCTCAGTCTCCTGGTCTACTCTCCCTTGCTTGTAACCTGATTGGCTAAGAGCTGGAAATAACTGACAATTAAGAACCACCCACAGCAGGTCTTGTTAAGTGGTCTCCATGACAAGGCAAATATAAGGTCCACCTGTAGGCATCATTGAGAACTTTGACAATGACTTTTAAATTTTCTATGTCTAACTCTGCAGAGTTTTACAATTTATTCAGCATTCATGGACTCTACCACTTGTAGTATGTAGAAGAACTGATATACCAAAACCCTTCCTTTGTGCTACAAATTATGTCTGTAGATATCCAGAAAAAGTTTTTTCAAAGGACATTTTCTTTCTCAAATATTACTGTAGCAATTCTTACAGATATGTGACTCTGCAAATATTCAAGGATTGACTTAATAATTTCTAGGAAATAAGCACCAAGGTCAACATTATTAACCTATTTTCAAAGGCATATACTTAATGATTTTTAATTATGATTAAAGTTTTGAAGTCTGGAATTAATTAAAATGTAAGCAACTATAATCTTAAATATCTTTAAAATATGTGTTTCATTTGGCATCAGAATAAAGATATTAAATTTACCTAAATACTTAATATTTTTCCCATCTTGCCTATTTTAACAAACAAACCAATCTAAACAGACTTTAAGATAGTTCCATGTTTCTTTTAATAATTTAATAACCAAATGTTTTCCAGGTCTTTTTTCCTTTGGGCTAGTGACGATGTGTTTTATGTGCTGAGAATAATACCAAAGGAAGATTCATGATGTACAATCTGATATTTGGCTGGTGCCCATCCATATAGCTATACTAGTGGTTAAAATATTAAGTATTGAGTATTGGTTGGTACATAGCTACTGCACTGGTCCCTCCTGTAGAATCCCAGTCTTCCCCAAGTCTCCAGAGACTAAAGGATATTTTATGTGCTCAAGAGGCCTGATGGATGTAATGTGTCACATAAATTGCTAAATATCACTGCTGACTACATGGATCATATTTAGCAAGTTCTAACTCCAATAATTTTGAATAAAAACTTAAAGTTTTCATAAAAACTGACAAAGTTTTTTTTTTTTTTAAAAGCCATAAGAATATAGCAGAATACAAAAGAAAGAACAGGAAATCTTGAGGTGGAAGAAATACAAAAGGACCTTTGTCTGCGACCAAAGTCTTCTGGAGAGTATTCAAAAGCAGACACATACTTAGAGATCAAGTTGTGACTCTCCTCTTAAGGAAAGAAGATGTGGTCGATGTGCCCACACATGAAAGGGAAGGGAACCAAGGCCACCGAAGGTCTCCCCTTTCGGTGAAAACCAGTCTAAAAATATTTTGTCTACTGTCAGTGGAAGAGGCAAGAAAGTTTTTTCTCTTTCTGATGTTCTGGTGGCAAATCTCCTACTTCCTTTCCTCCCTGTCTCCCTCCCTTCATCCCTTTACTAGGGCCTCATGCACGCTAGGCATGGATTCTGTTGCTGAGCCACACTCCCAACCACAGAAGTCTCTTGTAAAAATTTTTAACTCTAAATGTCCTCATTGTGCACGTGTGGAGTCAGCATTACAGTACTTACATTAGCCATGGAAATTCTAATTGCAATTCATGGGACATGGCTTTAACAACTCCTTTTAGCCTATGTTGCCACTGTAGTTGCCAGAGAAATAAAGTCAAAACTAAGTCTGTAGCATCAATTCCACAAACTGGGGAAAAGGGACACCCTGTGTTTGAGAACTTCACAACAACCACAACAAAATTAAGAATGATTAAAGAAAATCATTCACAGGAGAGGGAATGATCATATGTTAGGAAAAGGAAAATTAGGATCCGAAGTAATTAAGATAATGGAAGGCTAGGAGGAAATAATTTTGGTTAAAATGACTAACGTGATAAAAACAAAGGACAGAAAGAACGTACCAATCTACAAAAAGGATGGGTGGATCTAAAAAACCAAATAGAGTAAAAGAAGGGAAAATTATAGTCATTGAATTAGAAGCAAATGAGTTTAATAGCAGATGAGGAAACAGGTAGAGAGAACTATAATTTAAAAGATATATTTAAGGAAATCATCCAGTATACAGTATGGAGAAATAAAAAATAAAAGATAAAGTAGAGCTTAATAGATAGCTATAAAAGCCTCCAACAAAAGCAATGAAAATAGAGAAGAAAGAACTGGGTAGATGTGATGTTTACATTGTGAAGACTGTTGTTATCCCAGAACTTAAAGATACTCATTCTTAGATTACAGAAGTTAACACTGAGGCAGGAATATGCATAGTTTCATACGGGGGTAGTGGAATTATTTGCAATGTCTAAACTCCAGACTCCAACTTCCACTTTCATTCTTGCAATTTGTTTTTGAATCTTGGACACTAGTAACTCAAGTTATTCAGACTTGATTTATCTCTCATCCCCCATATCCAGTCCATCTGAAAAATCAGATGGGTCTACTTGAAATACAAAGCAGAATGTGACCAACACTGTCGACATCAAACCTGCCACCTTCTTGTTTAGAGACCCGTTAACACTGTTGGGTCACTATACTCTTTTCCTTACAGACTTCTCTGGTTCTACCCTACTTTCCACACAGCAGTCCAAGTGAACTTTTAAAATAAGTGCTATGTTATGTCGCCAGTAACATTAGACTGACTGTGGGGGCTTCCACCACAGGGCCTTTCCCCTCTTGTTCACATCTTCCCCTCTCAGAGTGTTTGCCCAAATGTTACCTTCTCAAGAGGATTCTGTGTATAAAATTACAGCATTATCCTTGTGTCCTGCTGTGGTACTCATGACTCCACACACCCAGCTTTATCTTTCTGTTATGGTTTTCTAGTATATTATATAAGTGACTGTAGTGGATTGACAACTGGTGGTCAACTTATAACCCCCAGGTGAACTGAGTAAGCGTTGTGCTGGGTGTGGAAGGCCCACCTGATGATTGTTGCCTGCAGCATAAGAGGCAGAACTGGAGAAGAAGAAGTGAGGCTGTTGGGAGCTGAGAGAAGCTGTTGGGAGCTGGTAGAAGCTGTAAGGAGCAACTGATTATTTTGGAGGAGCTTGTCATGCTGGCTTTCCTGATGAACTTGGCTGTTTTCATTTTCTGAGGAGCTCAGGACCTCATTGGCACTGAGAATGACTTTGGTTCCCTTGGTGGAGCTCTGGTTCTCACTTTGAGCATCGCTTCCTGGCTCCGGAGAGGAAGATGGTACACTTCTGGTCTCCTGGAGAAGATTGCTGCATTGGCTTCCCTGATGGGGACTTGGCCATCTTGATCATTGAAGGAGCTCAGGACCTCACTATTGCTGAGGATGGCTGTGGTACCTTTCAGGGGAGCTCTGTTTCTTCTGAGCATTGCTTCCTGGCTCCAGTGCAGATTCTTCAGCCTGCTAGCACAGATCCTTTATCCCTCTGGCACTGACTTTCTAGCTTCCATCACTGACCTTTGAGCCTTCCGAGCACAGACCCATGAAACAGGCCGGCATGAAATGTCATTGGCTCTGGGCCTCCAGTTGGATTTGTGGGAGGCATTGTTATGGGCTGTAGGTCTTCAGCTGGACTCAAGCAGGCCATTATGTGGAATCCAGGCCCTCAGCTGATTTCCTTGGTCTTAGTGTGTGGACAGACTTCCTGCACTCTTTTGTATATCATTCTTTGGGTGACTATTATAAATAATCTTATAAAATATGTGTCCTGTATTATACTGTTCCCCTTGCAAAATAGCCCCTGAACCATAACAGTGATTATGATTATCAGTTATTATCTACATTCCCTATATGTACTTGGCTGAATAGAATTTTCTTTTTTGTTCACTTGGGTACTAGTCAACACATAGTAAAAGGACTGGATAGATACTTCATGGAATCCATGATTTTGGAGAAGCTATATATGTGTACAGCATATGACCTAGTTTAGAGCAAGACTGCATTTTCCCATATGTTAAAATATTTAAACTTGCTTTAAAAAGCAAGTTTAAATTTCATAAGTTAAAAAATTTAATGTTCTGATCATGAAGAAAAAAGGGACTGGTACTATTTGTTTTACGTTCCTAAAGGAGCAAACTAACTTCATGTTATTAAAAAAAAACAAGACAACTTGTATATTTAGGGACATTATTTTTTAATTGAGTATATTTTAAAGTTATCATCATCATTTTTTAATTGATAGTTTTCCAGTAAATGGCGCAACAAAAATTCTCTCAGAAGCCTAAGCTAAAACCTAAAGAATATCTGCACAGGGACCCTAACTCTGTTTAAACTCCCATAGCTTTCGGGGTTGCTCCACTTATTCAAGTGCTTGCTTTTGTATTTTGAAAGACTTTATTATACAGGCCAGGGAGAAAGGAATGGATATTTAGAACGTAGCTTAAACCACTGAAATAAAATACTGGTGTTGAAGAATACGAGTTGAGCAAATGAATAAAAGTTTGACTCAGAAGACGTACCAGGGAGAAGTCAGCAGGCTTCAGTCTTAGGGCTCTGCAATGAGGCGAACTCTCCACCCACCTTGAGCCAGCCCTGTGTTGAGCCTCCTTTCCCTTACCTTGGCCAAGCGTGGACATATTCTTCCCCTTAGCCCAGCTCTTAAAAATTTAGGAGCAAAAATGGAGACATTCACAGATCGTGAAGGCACATTTCTGCTTTTAGAACATAACTTCCCCATAGTAGTATTTTGCCCTATATCTTTAGCTCACAGGCACTTCTGGCAGTACTACAATGCTGCGTGGTTACCCATGGTCACAGCTTGCTCTGGAGGACACCCCTGCCAAGTCTCCAGGAACTTTCCTCACATCCTGTCACCTCTGTGATGCAGTGTGCTCAAGAGCACACGCCAGTGGCTGGTACCAGAAATGAGCTCCTGGGACCTGTCCTCCGACACACACGAGCCTCCCTCCTTCTGAAATGGGATTATAACCATATTTTAGCATAAGAAAAATACCAGAAAGTGCATAGGACAATAGTCATATGAGGAATTTCCTTTTATGGGTAAAAATAGTTTTTAAAATGCTTTTAAGTATAGAAAAGTGTACAAGATTATTATTATAATTGCTATCTTCATTCACTCTGTGCCATCTCTTTTGTTTATGTCATTTGTTAACCCCTAGAAAATAGAGTTGTCTCTGTAGCATGTTCTAAAAATGCAGGCAGAAAGAATTCTGTTCCTTGGTGTTAACTTACAATTTCCAGCAAAAAAAAAAAAAAAAACAAAAAAAAAAAAAAAAAAAAAAAAAAAAAAAAAACTAGGACAATGTACCATTTATGCAGTAAGACTTCGAGCATTTTCCAAAAGCCCTTTCACAAAATTGATAGATTATTCTTCCTATTAAAGAGTCTTTTATTCTGTGTGCCAGGCCTGGTTCTCAGGGTTAAAATATTGCTTTAGCTTTTTCTTTTTTTTTACTTTTTGTACTACAGTGGCATTTCACTGCTGAATAAAATTACAAATTGTGTACCTGATTCTCTAGGGCACAAAAAAACACAAAGGGCTTGAAATGGGGGGATATTGCTTGTTTGTCATTCTTCATTAGACCTGGTAAGAGTCTGTGAACCCATGAAAATTTCTATCATACATATGTTATACGGAGAAAAGAATATTAGGTTGGAAATGAGTTATAGGCTTGCATTGGCTATTAAACAGTTCTGTCCTTTTAGTTGTAGACATGGAACACAGAATATTTAATAATAGTTGCCATTTAGTTTATTTTTTTTCTGAGACAGGGTCTCATTATGTTGTCTGGGCTCTAACTCCTGGCAATCTCCCTGCCTCAGCCTTCCCAGCTCTGGGATAACGTGCTTGGCTTTACAGAATATTTTATGCCATGTGTTTGATATAGATTAGTTCTACCCTACTTGACTAGTCTGCAAAGTAGGAACTATTGTTTCCATTTTAAAATAAGGATATTGAAGGAGGGTATAGAGGTCAGTTTTCCCAACTAGTAAGAGACACAGAATTAGAGTCCAGACCTTTCTTGTTCCAAAGGTTGTGATTTTTTTGGAATATACCTCAAATTGCTTTAATGTTCTACATCTTAAGTTTCCTGTGTGTATTATGAAGGCATCAGGTAACTTGGTAGTTGTGGCTCCTAGCTATAAAATGTTAGTAGTCTAGAATATAAGCATAGCCTCATGTAGCAGCAAACACCAAGTAGAGCTGGCCTAGCTCCACAGTGGATTCACTTGGAATTAGTTATTCACACAACAAAAGCCAAATGATGGTGGCCCTGGAAACTTACAAATGGTGGGCTGTGTTGTTACGCAGTAGGGCTGCTGTCCTCAGTGGCCTGGTAATGCAGGAAGGGACTGTATTGGATAATTCTGAGGCATCCTTTGAAGCTCACCTGAGAACCCCATTGGCAGTGGAGATGTGGTCTTGTGCTGGGGATGGAAGCAGTTGCAGAGGGTCCCTTAAATTTCCATTTTGGGATAAAGGTGGCTGGGATACCAGAGAAACCAGGTTCAAGACTTAAAGTCATATTTACCTTTATTAGCGTTTACAATCTCTTCCTTTCTATGCTTATTCTGAGGTTGCAAGGGCTAAGTTTATGATTTAAACAAGTGAAAAAGTCCTCAGCTTTGTACAGATTGAGAATTAATAATCTGAAAATCCATATATAGGAGATATAAGTGAGTTTTTAAAGTTTGGTCTTGGGTCCCATCCCTAAGATATCTCTTGTATATGCAAATATTCTAAAATTCAAAAATTCCAAAAATCTGAAACATTTCTGATTACAAGAGTTTTGAATAAGTAATATTCAAACTATAATAAGGTTAGGGTATGAAACAAAAATTTGCAGAACATAGGAGCCTTTGTCAATACTCTGGGAGGTTGAAGCAGGAAGATCATAAGTTCAACCCCAGCCCAAGCATCTTAGTGACTTAGTGAGACCATGCCTCAAAATAAAAAATAAAAAAAGGACTGGATACATAGCTCACTGCAAAGAGCATGGGTTTGATGCCCAGTATTAAAGAAAAAAATCAGAGCCAAAGAAACAGGCTCAGAAGGCAGGAGTTAGCAGAAAGTTCTTCCTACGATAATGACGACTGCTGGCTTTGCACTCTCTATTCTGTCAACTCCTCTTTTGCCCCTCCCCCACCTCATGCCTGAGTCATATTTTCCCAGCGATTTGCGAAATTCTCCCGCTGCTACTGCCACTGTTTCCTCCCT
This sequence comes from Chinchilla lanigera, assembly GCF_000276665.1. Taxonomy (NCBI): domain Eukaryota; kingdom Metazoa; phylum Chordata; class Mammalia; order Rodentia; family Chinchillidae; genus Chinchilla; species Chinchilla lanigera. The sequence goes on from NW_004955403.1 coordinate 26,719,397, forward strand.
AGTCTGGGTGTAATTATCCTGGATGTCCTGCTCTTATTCTTCCCTCCCAAGCAAAGCAATACTTTATGTGTAAACTGGGTCATTGCCACTTACAGGCAACCAATGGCTTCTTGATGCCCTCAGCACACAAAACACACTTTTTCTCTTGGCCTTCGAGGTCCTCCTCAGCCTGAAGGCTCATTTTTAACTTCACCTCAGGTCACCTCCTCTACCAGCCACATTGGTCTTTTTTCTATTCTTTGGACAGTTTTTCCTCCCACCTTCAGAGCTCTGCACAGCCTCATCCCTCTGCAAGAACACTCTTAAACCAGGCATGGTAGTGCACACCTGTAGTCCAAGCATACAGGAAGCTGAGGCAGGAGGATACAGAGTCTGAGGTCACCCAAGACCACACAGTGAGTTCAAAGCCAGCCTGGATTGGATAGCGAGATCCTGTCTCCAAGGAAGTGAGCAAACAAATGACAGGATTGATTTCCCCATGGTTGCCTTCTTATTTTACAAGTTTCTCAGCTTTCATGGCATCTCTTCAGAAAGATTTATGTAGGCTACCTGATATGCTTAGATGCTATTTCCCCCACTTACTACCTCTTTATATAACAGCTAACTATTTGTTTTCATCATAGTATTTATTGAAGTTATTATGTTATTTATGAAAGCTGGGGGAGCAGGGTTCTTTTCTTTTCCACCTTTGGACAGAGAGCCTAGCTTGGGCCCTTGTAATGATATTGGCCTGCCACTCTCTCTTCTGCTTGATCAGGCCTATGCTTGTTTTAAAAATCACATCCTTGGGGAGTTTCTTCCCAGAATCCAGACTAAGCAGGGTCCTTGTCCTTTGTTTCCATGACTCTCTCTCAACCCATGCCAGAACACTGATCACATTTCACGTTAGGCACCATGAACAGTTCCCTTTGCTGCTGTTTGCTAAGACTATTATCAGTGCTGACAAAGACTGCTGCTCATCACCAGATCACTGGCACCAACACTGTGAGCTAACAAAATAAGAAATTATGAACTGATTAATAGAAAGAAATGGTTACTGAGAGGAGGGCAAAAGAGAAGGCCTTTACAGTCTTTAGTAAGCAATTAATAATTAAGTAATTACATATTATCTATTAACAATCACTTTCACTTTTTGATTCTTAGTTATGCAAGATAGAGCACAAATCATTGAGTAACATTCATTAAATCATTTAGTAAACGTCCATTTATAAGTAGCTATTGAGTACCCACAGTGAGGTAGGCCAGAGTTATAGGCTGAGGATAAGAACCAGGATATACTGTAGGGGAGAAATGGCCTGTTTAGGAATACTTATACTAAGAGACAAGCAGAATATATGGCAGATGAACAGTACAAAGCCGATGTATTTGTCAACCAGAGTTGAGTCAATCTAGAAAAGGACTTTAATGTATATGGACCTTATCTCAGGGTTAAAGGATGGGAAAGATTCCCACAAGACCAGAGGTAGGTAGAGTGCATTGCAAGGAAATGAAAATGCCACAGTGAGAGGACCACCCAGGGTGGGCAGGGAGGACTGGCTGGGACGTAGAGTTTAAGGATCCAGAGACTTAAGTGTAGCGGGGTAGGTGATGGCAGCAAAACCTGGAATGCTCTGCTGGTGGAGGTGAGCACATGGGACTGCGTTCAATAAAAAGTGGTAAGAATTTGGCAGGTTTAGGAAGGAAGGCTCGTGTGATTATTGGTACTTTAGGAGACACAGCAATAGAGCTCCGTAGTTGGGCGGAGAGACCAGATTAAATCTGAGAGGCTTAATATATGGACGTAAAGTATGAAGGGAATGCTCTAAAAACAAGCAACAGAAATGGAAAAGAAAGGAGGATGAGAAATTTTGCAAAGCAAAACAAAATAACAGCTTCTGATGATTTACAGCTGTTGGGTAGAGCTCAGAGCTAAAACAGAGATAAAATAAATACAGTATTAGCGCCCAATTCATATAGAAGCACTTTTCCGTGTACTTTCACTTCTTACTCCATTTCATTCTCACACTAACTGTTTAAGGGACTGTTCTCACCCCGTCCTTACTGGTAAGGAAATTGAAGTACAAAAAGAAAAGGCGCAGTGACTTATGCAAGTCCCCACTGCTTTCCAATTCAGAGTTTGTTAGTGCGAAAGTGGCGTGCAATAGCATTCTCTTTTTAACTTATCTCTGGGTAGAGAAGTCATAATATTTCTTCATTACTTCTTTCTTTATAAAATGACACTAATAAGTCTACAAAGTTCTTTTCTGGGAATACTGTTGCATTTTGAAAACAACCATAAATGTTTGTAGTTCTACAGGGATATAGGTGTTATTATTAATAAATTGTCTTTTGATTTAACTTCACTTTGAATATCTTGAATATCCCAGGAAAACCAATAGAAAATGAAGCATCAGCAAAGTGACTGTGAGTCTTCTAAATCACTGTGCTTTAACCAATGTGCAATTCAGAAGGTTTCTCCTGGAATGGAAGAAGCCTTTCTCAGGAAGAACAAAGAATTCAACAGAGCCCTTTCTGGTTAATAAAAATGGTAAGCAAATTACAATCTTATAAAGATTGTAAGCAAATTATATTGATTTAAGATAGCTTTATATACACCTAAAACCAATGGGAAGACTGGGGGATATAGCTCAGTGGCACAGCTTCTGCCTGGCAAGCATGAGGTCCAGAGTTTAATTTCCAGGATGTTCCCCACCGCAAACCCCTCCCCCCCGCCAAAAAAACCAATGGGCTTTAAAAATATTTTTAAAAATCAACTTATTTTGGGGAATGTTTATTTTTCTTTAAAGTAAAGTCAATGGAATTAAAGTGTAAAATCTAGTTTTTATTTTCTGACACTCAAACATCAGGATTCTAACAATTTTTGAGCACAAAACGCTACTAGCCTTATATCATTAGGGACTACCTGTCTTCTCTACCTTCACAGGGTGAAAAGAGAAGCTACAGAGAAAAATGAATTAACCTTATGTGACCTCTTTCTAATACATTTTTTTAATGATAAATTACTTTAAAATTCAAAGTTATACTAAAAATCTATTTCTAAACCTTGGTCCATCTTTTATTTACTGGGTTTTATAGCAGACAAATCATTTATTTTCTTATTCAACTGCCATCCATAATAATAATTTAAAACCAGCTAATAAACATTATGGTTTGTTAGAAATGCTACCGATTAAATCTTAAGTGTCTAATACACACAAATATAAACAGAATGTAATTAGAGCTATTTAAAGAATCCATTTTTAACTTAGATTAACCATACTTTCCATTTGCTGAGGATAAACACTCATAAATGAAACCCATTGCTGAGCAAGAAGCAATTACTTCAGTTTAAAATATTAATATGCACCGCCTTTTAAAAAGCCATGGAAGATCATTTATGTAGTGCACTGTGCGAGCTCGAGTTGTACCCAGAAGGAAGAATGGGAGAGCGTTCTGTGTCCTAATCGAGAAGCAATCAGCTGAGGTATGACATGTCCTTAGCCTCTATGAGGCCCATTAAACTCTGCTTCGATCAGTGCAATTTCCAACATAATATTACTATATATGTTTAACGGTGATTTAAAAATACGAGAAAGAGAAAGACATAGAGATAAACAGAGAGAAGGAATTTTGCTATTGAAAATCAACTTCATCAACCTGTTTCTAGGAATAATTGAGACCCATTTATAATCTCGACTAGTAGCTGATTTGAGCATATTGAATAAAGACAGTCTAGAAGGGAGAGAACTGCAGATACCTTGGACATCTTAACTGAACAAAAAATATGTTGAGTCTGATTAAAATGGAAATAGCGATTCAATTCTACAACGTTTCTTGTGACATCATAGCCTGACTAAAAAGTGTGGCTTGAGACAGAAGTATACTCAGCGTAGGGTTTTTAGCTACCCTGTGAGTTAACCACAGGTCAGATGCAGATACAATGAGCACTGTTATCACAAAATGTTTCCAAGCCAGTCCTCAAATGTCTCAAAATAAAGCTTTGCTAATTTTGTATCAGTGACACCCGTCAATGGAAGAGGATAGACAGCCATGTTAACCCTTGTTTTGTGTAATGTTCACAGTCTTCGGAAGATTTCTGCTTAGGTCTCTGAGTAGAGTATGATACAAACTGAAGGTGTGGTCATTTTCAATATCATAAAACAAAAGTGCACGGAACAGACTGTACTGCTAACAGTCCACATCAGCCTATGGCTTTGAATGTAATTGGAGTACTACCTTAAAGCAAGATCCATTTTATTCATTACAGCCAAATTTCAATACAGGTGAATTTAATACAGGAGTGGCAGTTGTAGTGATATGCCTTGAACTATAAATGAAATTTATAACTTTAGGAGGGTATCTATGGATTTAATTTACAAAGTTATAATAAATTACTTGCATTCTAAATTATAGAAAGTTTCATTTTTGTTAAAGGTATGGAAGTGTAACCAGCTTCAAAGTTTAGGATAAAAACATCTCAGGAGGGTGATTTGATGGTTCTCCTCAGGCAAAATTACTAAGGAAGGGACATTTGTCTTTGATGCTAGTCCCAATTCTCTTCAATAATCTTCTATTCCACCGCAGAACACAGACACTTTGCAGCTCCTTCAGGTTCCTGATGTATCCAGTCCCACCACATATACTTTTGATATATTACTTTGCCTTAGCTACTTTCCTCAACAAAAATCCTTCCTACTACCCTTTGTTTTTTAATTTTCTGATTTAGTATTTTTCTATATTTCTAATTCATTTGCCTAAAACTGCTTTATCTATAAACATTCTTATGTATTCAATGATACTCAATGTTTTAACCATGTCTACATTGTATTAATTGTTATAGAAGTTTTGTGGGTAAATGCCAAACCAACCAAAAGTATCATTTCTATAACAATCTCAGATTAATGTAATGAGATACTGAATTTTGAAGATCTTTCAAAGCAGACTGCATAGGTGCCTGCATATTCTATGGAATATTTATAGCCAGTCATGTGTCTTTCATTAGCTAATCTTCAAGTAAAAGGGACAGGACCTGTGACCTTGCCTCATTACTACATCATGCCAATATGCTCTTTAAAAACTTTCATAATTCAAGATAGTGCCATTTCTTTATTAAACAATGCATTATTGTTCCTACTTTCTAGAAACACAACAGATTCAGCTGACTGACAATTTGTGTTGTTCAACCTACTGAGCTGAGTAACTCAAAAACTGTAAAAATAGGAAATCCCAGTTAGGAATAGCAGAGTGGGTGTCTAAACCACCAGCCCCCTACCTAGTGCTAGCCACCCAAACAGAAAAGGAGATGATGCATTACTTTTCTGAAGATAATGTGGGCCAGAGTTCTATCAAGATTAATTTGGAGGACTTATTAATGGTGGCACCTTAAAGACTGACTAAACTGTAGTCCACAACTTTATAAAATTTTATAACCCATCAGCTAAATAGCCTGAGTTAGTTGACTTTATTGTTTGGTATATGCTTGATAGCCAATAGAGTTAATACATTGTTAATTATCGTAGTCTCCTTAAAATAGTATTTTCATTTTTATAACCAAGAATATTTAGAGGCTAATTAGAAATCTGGTAATGTGAATTGTAAATTATGTGTAATTACAATAAAACTACTGAAGAATAACACACATTACTTATAAATTGTAACACTGTGATAAATTAAAGCAATTACAGGTAAACTGATAATGTTCTTTAATTAAGTAGTTATGAATGAGAATTTGTGCTTTGCATTTACAATAACCTATAAGGTTGAAGATTGCATTTATGGCTTCTACAGAAATCGATTGTACTCTGCTGTGATACTCTGCTAAGAATAACTTCGAAGTTCATTACTGTCATTATGCCATTATCACGTAAAAACACCCAGGATTGTTAAATGTAAAGTGTGCTGACAACCAATCAACTATGCTTCTTAATATAATTATAATTATGTCACTATCTCTCCTTAGGCTTTTATGAATTTGAGAGAAAGTTCATATTTCCACACATCTTTAGTATTGGTTGCAAAGAAATACAGGATGCTCTATCATAAGCTTATTGAAAATATTATTGTATTTGACATTAAGAAAGCTATTCATCCCCATAATTATCTTATTGCAGCCTGCCATTTATAAAATTATAGCAATACTCTTATGTTGCCAATCTGTTTATTATATCATATACTGTTATGATGTTGATGTAACTCTTAGAGATGTTCAAAGTGGAATAAATGTCACAGCACGAGTAGAGAAGAGGCCAAAAGACCAGGTTTCTGCTTTTAATTCAGGTCATGTGTATTTTGTGTGGCTGTGTTTGAACAGAGCTCTGGAAGAGAAAGAAAATTAATATAAGTTGGTGGAAAGAGAAGGTGGAAAATTCAAATGATGAGTATTTCTTGACCGAAATTTAAAATCTACAACCTTCCTGAAGATATTTAAAAGAGACAAAGAAAAGTAAGAAGATTCTGATTCATCCAGGTATATATATATATATATATATATATATATATATACACATATATGTTATAATTTTGCTGTAATTAACATTTTGTTTTACAAAAATAAGAAATACTCAGAGCAGTGACATGACATAATATTGCAAATATAGTGTTTTGAATATCCTTGAATGCTATGTACAGCCAGTCATGTGCCTGGTAAAGACTATGTGTATCCCTAGTCATTGCCAAGCCTGAGGTTTTGCCTAGAGCATTCCAGGAAGCTAACTCATGCTTCGTGAATGTTGGACGAAGACCTCAAGGCCAGAGACAACTTTACTATTGAAAGTGCAGCGGCAATATGAGTACCACAGTGTTTGCCCCTTCATCTCATGGGAGTGTGAGGAGGGGCCTAGGTGGATGCTGGATACACACTGGGTTTGTAATCAGCTGAGAAACCCTGACTTTCCATCACTTTTGTAGCAAACAGTAAGAAAACTTTCTCTTTGTCTAGAAAGAAATACTCCATCATTTCTCAAGGTTGCACTTTCTAAACATGGCCCTGAGATACTCTCCCTGAAAACAGAAGTCAAAGATTTGCTTTCTTAACAAATCTAGCAAGACATACAGAAGCCAATGAGACCTATGTAGGCCTGCCTTTCCCCACAATATTCCAGGTTTTTGACATAAAATTAGATAAAAAAGACAGATTTTACCCACTGTTTTAGTGTTTGTGACTCTATTCTTAACACCATGGTTATCACTATATATTCAGATGATTATTTAAAATTACACCAAAGTCTTCTAGGGAGAAGCGTCCTTGACAGACCCCCCTTCAAATGATGTTTCTTGCCTGGCTCTCAATGTTTTAAATTATTCCTTCTGCCTTTGGTTCATTTCTTAGCCATTTGATTTTAGGATTATACTCTTGCTGAAAGGATAATTAAATATGGTTCTTCACATCTTGATTTACTTGCTATATTTAATTATAGAGAGTAACAGGGAGCACTTTGGGCCATTTAATACATATTTACTTAAAACAAAACACATTATTTATAATGTATGTTGTAATTAATGTATGTTGTGTTCTCCATGGCTAAAGTCAATCACTAGCTTTCAGTTAGTTATGGAGAATGATCTGCTGACATTTTTAGGCCACTTGTCCATAATCTGATGTGCCCACAGATTTTATAATGCTGAACCGTGAATTTATCTGTAACTACTCCCAGTGTTTGGCTCTTTCATGAACATTTCCTTGTCTATCATCACACACTCTTCTCCTCTCTTGTATGACTCTCTGCATTTTGTGATGAACTGCCTCTGCGGGCTCTTATGCTAATCCCCAGGTTGGGTGTCTTCATTGATAGGGCAGAGCTACAAAGAACACTGAAGGTACCAACTTTTATTATTTCCCGCTCCTGCCACTTTTCAAGCTACTTTCAACAGCTCTTTTTCCAGGCCTTTGGGTAAAATCTCAGGTAATCTCAGACTTTTTAATATTACTATCAGGCAAAAAGGAGTCTTTTAAGTTTGACTTTAAATGATGAATTTAGTGCCAAATCAAAACCTTAATTCTTTCCCTGATTTATTCTTTGTGACACATACATGTGCCTGGTCTGCATGCATACCTTGCTTGTTTTAAGTTGGAAAGCTTAAAATGGGAAAAGAAGATGGTGAGATCCCTTCTCCTCCCCAGCAGTCCCTTCCCTTGCTCCCATGTGCCCCTTTTGCTGGAAAGTGCCCTGCTGATGGGTATGTTGCTCACTGCTTGGATTAGCCACTAGGCGGGTTTCTCCTTAGTCCTCCAGTCTTTCATCTTTTTCTAGTGACATCAGTGTCTACTTCATTAAACACGGAGCAAAAATAAACATTTTGGGGAACTGTCTCTAAGTCCTACTCTGCTAAGCTAAGATGTTTCATTCTCATACTCTTCCTAGCCTTCTTCCTTTATCCACTTTAAGCATTGGGAGAAGGATCTTTCCAGGGAGTTTATCGCAAAATGCAGAAAATTACTCAGAGAGAAGAGTGTGCATTGCAGAGGAAAACAAACTTTTTATGAAGGAAGAAAAGAGTTAGATACAGAAAACTTTACAGTCTGGGTATTATGAATCCTGTGGGCACATTACGTTGTGGTCCTGTGGCCTAACAATGTAGGGGAGCACTGCATAGCTAATTAAAGACTAACAAGTAGCGCTGGGCATGGGAATACCACATAGAGTACACTATGGCTTCATGTATTTTTTGTCATCAGAAAGGTCAAAACTACCAGAAAAAACATAGTATACTTCCTATTATGATTACCTTTACTATCTAACTACTTTAAAATTTCTTATTATTTCTTGCCACTTTTATTGTGTCTCAAGCTTTTTGAGACACAAACATCTGTCTTAGTCACTGTCTTCATCTCGGGGACAAAACACGCCGGCACCTGCAGCTTAGAGGAGCAGGTTTCTAATCTGGTCTTGGGTTCCAGTTCGTGATTGGCTGGCTCCGAAGAGGAAACAGCAGGGCAGAGGACAGCTGCTCACTTCCTGGAAGCCAGGAAGCAGAGATGAAGAGGGGCCAGGGAGGGAGGTGAGCCCTTCTTGGTGACCCCCCACCAGCACCGTGAGCACTCCTTCCACCCAGGCTCCGTCTCCTAGAAGCTCAGTTAGCGATAAACTCACCAGTGGACTAATTCACGGGTGAGAATAGTGCCTCCAAATTCAATCACCTTTCAAAAGCCCCGCTTATAGGGGAATACCCAGATACAAACTAACAAGCTACTTCTCAGAACGCCTTGCTCTGAGCAATGGATTAGGGTTGTCAGTTTATGTATTCTTGGGGCAGAGAGTTCGTAGGGGTGGATGATGAATGAAGGCACGAGACAGAAGGAAATGAGAAATATTAAGGACTCCTTTTCTGAAAGGCGTGTAAGGAATTTAGAATTTTATTAATTGATTGATTAATTATAAATCCATAAATACTTTAAAGTCATGCAGGAACAAAGCTGAAATAATCAATCCACTTAAGTTAATATGAAAAAAAATCAGTCTATTATTGGGAATAAGTAACAAGAGTCAAATGTTTGACTTTCACATGTGTGGTTAAGCTTTAACGGATTTAAATCATTGAAATCTATTTTACAAAGTCTGTTCAATTAAAAATATAGTGTTCCTGTGGAATAGTGCCATGAAGGAGTTAATCCATTCCTTTCCTCCTGTTTAAGTTATGAACATTTTTAAAAACAATATGTTTACCTTCTGCTTTGAGAAAGCCAGTTTCTAAGCAAACAGTTTAACAGTTTCAATTGTTCCAACTGTTCTTTAAAAGTTGACAAAAAACTATTAAATATTTATTTTCTCATATTGTGTTATTTACTGTTACGATGAATATGCACATTTTATTAATGTTGGGGCTGGGGATTTAGCTCAGCGGCACAGCGCCTGCCTGGCAAGCGCAATGTCATGAGTTCGATTCCTGGTACCTCAAGAAAAACAAAAACAAAAACAAAAACATTTTATTAATGTTATTCAGAAAGCCATGGAAAAAATTATAGTTCATGAGTGAAAATTAAATGTAACAAGGTAATTATTTGGAAAAAGCTTTAACTTACATGTAAAATGTATTGTCCAGTACTTAAAGCCATGAAGGGTTCTAGACTGAAGAAATGGGTGAAAAAAAGATGGAAAAGTAGTCTGAGAATGTACTTTCGGCATTAAGAAAAAGAAATTGGCAGAGACCTGAAGAAAGTCACTGGGTGCTGAGCTGGGAAGGGTGCTGAAGACTCGTATATATCTATGAGGGAAAGTGTTGGTTCAAGATGAGACTTCTTCCTACTGCTCCTTCCTGGCCCTTGCAGATTCTATCTCCAGGATATAAATGGTAAAAAAAAAGCCACTACATTTCTGCAAATGCCTACAGTTGCAGAGATTCTGGGTTTCATTAAAGGCAATACAAAATAACAGAAGTACTTTAAATGTAATACACGTTATTTTCTGTAGATAAATTGTACAGTGCCCCTGGGCTATTTCTGTTGATTCTCCATACCTCGCTCTACTTTTCTTTCTTTTTTAAATTCATGTTACGGGGCTGGGGATTTAGCTCAGCGGCAAAAGCGCCTGCCTGGCAAGCGCAAGGTCGTGAGTTCGGTTCCCGGTACCGGAGAAAAACCAAAAAAAAAAAAAAAAAAAAAAAAAAAAAAATTAAATTCATGTTACGTTCAAATAGTCAATATAGTTATAGCTACAGTTTAGCCCTTATCATTTACCAAAAATATAAGATTTAAGAATGTCAGGGTCTTTTTTGCTCTGTTTTCTGTTGCTTATAAATCATCTAGAAGAGTGCTTGGCACTTAGTAGGTGCTTGATAAATATTTGCACAATGGTCTATAAAGATTAAATGAGATAAAGGTGGTATAATATTGAGAGGTATATGATAGACTTAAAAAATTTCTGCAAAATCAGGGCACATAGAAAAATAATGGAACTTGTTAACTATTTTTTATGATTTCTCAAATTATTTAGACATAATTCATCCACTAAATCTGAAGTTCTGTCATATCTACTCTTAAAGTATATGACAAACTATTTATGTAATATTTCAATAATTCTTTTCATGAGTATTTTAACAGTTTCCTTTGCTTTTTGATTTTCACCCTTAGCTCCAATTAGTTATCAGCAAAATTCCATGTTTTTTTGAACTAATTTTTGTATTACTTCTCTGCATTACATGGTAGGGCAGTATTTATTAGCTGGTTTTATATTGTCATTTCTGCCATGAAATTTATAGTTTAACTTGGGAGGTCATCATTAAACAAATAATGACCCAAATATCTATAGAATGATGTTTGGAATTTGGTGTTAGAAAGGATGGTTTGCCATGAGTGTGTATAACTAGGAAACTGATCAGAGAAAAATCTTCCTGAGAATGAGATGCACAGCAAAAGATTTAAAACCAAGTGGGACATTTCCAAGGGAAGAGGGAGAGAGATTTTCAGAAAGAACAGAACACACTGAAGGCCTGAGATGGAAGAAGTGAGTGCGTCATTGTGAATTAGACTGCAGTGCTTGTGGAAACCTGATAACGTATGACGCTAAGCGTCCTGACATGAACTGCAGACTTTTAAGCAATAGGAAACCACAAAAGGAATTTAGGTGAAGAATAAAGTTGACCCAGTTTGTAAAACCACACTGGTTGCACCGGAGTTTTCTTTAAGCCTCAATAGCTCCTTAATGCTTGCCAGGTACAGACAGTAATAACGTCTTGATCTATAATCAACCTTGTTTGGCTTAGTCATTGTTTTTCATCTTAGCATTTCCCCAGGACTCCCTACCTCGGCTCCCAGCTGCCGTCCTGCCTCTCCCAGTCCTACTTCACTTTCCTAACCCTTACCTCCTCTCGCTCTTCCCTTCCTCTCCTTCTCCCTCTTCCTCTTTCTGTTCTTTCCTCTCTTCTCCCTCTTTTTGTTCCTTTGCTTTTCTTCCTTCATTTCTTCTCATTTTTTCAGTTTTTATTTCATTTTCCTCTTTCACTCTCTCTGTTCCTCTCCCTTCCCCTCCACCTTTCTTTCTTTCTTTCTTTCTTTCTTTCTTTCTTTCTTTCTTTCTTTCTTTCTTTCTTCCTTCCTTTCTTCCTTCCTTCTTTCTTTCTCTCTTTCTTTCTGATAGAATGCTTATTCTACCCCCTGTTTTTATGTATTAGCATCATATAAATTATTCTCTCATTTTTCTTTTTGTTTGGATCATTGTGATATTTGACCTCAAGGTGTAATGACTTTGTTTATATCTAAGCTTCATTTAAATAACTTTTCCTTAAGGATGATTTCTGATTCCTCTTTTTTAATTTATAGGAAAGCTGCAATCCTGGGCATGAATAGTATGCACATTATGAATATTTGTAAAATAAATATTTGTAAAACAAATATTTGTAAAATAAAATAAACTAAGCTATTTTGAATCTGAGGGAAAGTTCGGAAAACATCCAGAAGATTGTTGCAAGCTCTAAGACTCAAGGGTCTTTTCTGTTTTAGCCTAATATGGTAAACGCAGCAGAAGAAAATATTATATATTAATATAAACAGTAATCTAGTTCCACCTGTCTACTTAGCATCTCAGAATCACTGTAGCTCATTTTAGTCCTGCCTTCTGACAGTCTAAAATGTCTCATCCTCCTGATATTCTGCCATGACCCACAGCAAATGCCAATTTAATTGCATGGAAAGAGCATGAACCTTGGAAAAAATGGAGCTCAAACTTTAGCTGTGTGACTGCAACCAAGTTCTAAAACTCCTATGGTCAAATCTGTCATCTATGAAGTGGTTACAAGTCTTAAATGATAAATAAGGAGCAAAGGCATGTAAAGAAGCCTTTGCAGTGTCTGACACACAAGAGAAGCTCAATAATTATCATTTCACCCATGGTCCCCTGGTTCATGTGAAAACTGGTCTCTTTCATTCCAAGACTCTAGCATATGTGCAGCCGTTAATGATCTCTCCTTCCTTCTCTTAGCATTAGTGGTCTTTTCCCTTTTTAATTGTTTCTCCTCCACCCGTAGACATGCTCAGTTCTCCTCCTCCCCAAACATCCTGCATTTTAGTAGATATCGATTGATTAATTATTCCATTCATAAACTACAAATGTGGGCAACGCTAGGTGCTGGGCTGTATGAAGGAACGTGACACTGCTTTTAATTTTATACCCTAGTAAGAGAGGGAAAATATATAAACAAACCATTACTTAGCAAACGTGATGTAACAAAAGAGCTGTAATCCCTGAAGAGTTCTATGGGAGTATTGAAATGAAGGATTAGTTCTGCTTGGAGGACCAGGGACGACTTCGCATGAGGGAAATTGCTGAAGTATACTGGTCATGGAACTGCTGGTGCTTTGCCAAGTACTTTGTTCTGAAAGGTCAGCATTAGGAAAGATAAAATGCCTAAAAAGTTAGGACATGTTAAAGAGAGACAAATAACAGTGGTAATTGCACCAAAGGGTCTCAGCTGAGGATATCCTCAGTGGGGAGAACTTTGAACTCTGTCGGCAATGGGAGCCATTAAAATGCTGTGAACAATGAAGTAACAGCATGCAATGTGGATTTTAGAAAGATAACTTTGGGTGTTAAAAAGGATAGCCAGAGAAGGGAAAGGTTAGAAGTGGGAAGCCCAGTTGGGAGCTTAAAACACTATTTGGCTTCTGCTCCCACAACTGTCTTAACCATACCATAGAATATCAGCAATTGCATCCTACCCAAATTCAATGGTCTTTCTTAGTCCTCAGCTTCCCCTGTTTTTAGAAAGTATTTTATACCTGTGTTATATACTTCCCAGGTCCCCTTTCCATCATGATGACCCTGGTGTTACTATAAATGGCATATTACACTCATAGCTTTTTTACCTCGATTCCTGGGCTGGTTCCCTTTGTTGTTGCTCTAAGGAGATGGATGTCTCATGTATAGTACTTTTTATCCTTTCGGTGTTATATTTGCATATATTCTTACTCTCCTTCAGGTGTTCCAGCACCGGGTCTAAGCAGATTAATGTCAATTCCAGACATTTGATGTCAGCACTGTTTTACTTTTAAGCTCTATGCCTTTCCAAAGGTCTGGGGGGTATTTCTACATAGAATCTCCACCAACACATTGTCTCCAATATGCTGTAAACAGTCTTCAAAGTCATATTTCTTTGCATGTGCTCTAATAGCGCCCCTTTTCATCTCTCAAAGAAGTTCAGACTTTGAGCTGTCTTACTTTCATCTTTCTCTCTGTGACCAATCTTAAGATTTCATGTTACATTTTCCTGAGCAGTCGTTCTTTACCACTACTAGTCTAGTAGCACTTGTTTCATTGGCACACATCACTTTAATTCACAATATTTAGAGCAATTGGTATATTTATATCTCTGTATCTGTATCATCTATATCTATACCTATTTCTATGTCTATATCATCTATATCTATATCTTATCAGTCCCTAGACTCTACATATCATGACATCAAGGGGAAAATTCCTAACAAATTTTGGGAGCCCTTCCTACTATAAATGCTGTCAAAGCTGGGCGTGGTGGCTCATGCCTGTAATCCAGCATTCCGGGAGGCTGAGACAGGAGGATCACTGAGAGTTTGAGGCCAGCTTGGGCTACAAAGTGAGCTCAAGGCCAGTGTGAACTGCATAGTGAGACTCTGTCTCAAAAAACAAACAAAAAAACAAAAAAAGAAATGATATCATGTGCATTCATCAAATTAAATGGCATCTTTCTACTGCCTTTTCCTCTTTGTATTCATCTCTGGATGCTCTGAACTAGAATCTGAGCTGAAAATCACTTTAGTGTTTTATTTTATTTATTTTTTTGGGTTTTTTTCCCGTACTAGGATTTGAATTCACACCTTGCGCTTGCCAGACAGGCGCTGCGCCACTGAGCTAAATCCCCAGTGCCACTTTAGTATTTTAAATCACTATAGCTTAAATAGTTTTTGTGACTACCTGGCCTTGGTGTGTGGACTCAGCCCATTCCATCTTGTTTCCTTGCTGATACTGTACTGAGTTTCCTCATGTTGAAATCAGTATCTGGTATGTGATCCTGAAATACAGTTGAAGTATAATGCTTCTGTGTGCTTTTTGGGTTTTAGCAAAATGCTGTAGCTGTGGAAGGCTGTGAATACATTCTCAATGACTAACAATTTATCTAATTGATATTTACACCACTGATATTTGCATGTTATTGGTGTATTTTAATATATGTAGTTATTGAGACATTAGCAAGTCTTTCCTGCCCATTTTAATGGCTCATTACCTGCTATAGCATGTTATATCCTGATTTATATAAGAACAGCTGTGGCTAATATATTCGTGTAAATCATCCCTGTTCATTTTCATAAGGATATTAGACTCAGCAAATATGTGTCCTGTGGATTTTTATGTACCAGCCTCTGAACATCACAAAAACTTCCCAGAGCCAGAGATAACTGCACTGAATCAGCTGTTCCCAAGTTTACTTTTAACCATTGCTCAAATTAGATATCTATGAACTCCCCTTAGAGTCCAATCCCAGGCTGCCAGCTGCTCCAGATGTAAGAAGCTTTTATAGCCTTCAAACACATTTTATCTGTCATCATTTTCATCAACAGGAATATCTTTTTCTTTATTCTCTCTCATAGAACCTGGTAAACAAGGAAAGAGAGAAGCTTGGCTTTATTGTAACTCCAAAGAGGTCAGAATGAGGGGAAAAAGCACAGCGTGTCTCTCTTTGCATCTCTTTCTGTGTAGTTCTTCAAAGCTTATCAACAACCACCTTAATCCATTTGCTGAGATGCCCAATTTTCCAAATGACCTTTGCTTTGGATTCATTGGAAATTCAGCTTGAGGTGATTCTAAAGAAATGAAGAACGGAGGGAAGTGTAAGTTGTAATTTGTCTCTATACTGTCTCACCAAGTGTTCTCAGTAAATTCCCTATTTTAATCTGTACAATGGGCCATGATTTTGAGAGAGTTAACAATTGAAAATAATTATGAACAGTCATTTTGAAAAATAAATTTTGAGTGAACCGATACTATTTGATCCTGGTCACAAAGGAAAGATATACTGAAGGAAGTTTATCAAGAAAGACACAAGTTAAAGGACATTCATTGTGGCAATACTCATGATAGCAAACAAGTGCAAACAGTTGAGAGGAATCTGATCGTGCTGCTAGAATATAAATTATAGAATACTGTATAGTGGAGTGCTGTGAAGTCATTTATTAAAAGTTACATAGTTTTGCACAGCTAATAAGGAAATACTTTCAAGGAGAAATATTAAGAGTAGAAAAAGTATAGCACTCATGGAGTGTATTATGTAGGGTAAAAAAAATGTGTGCACAGATGCTGTATGTGTGTAGACATGCACAAAAAAGTAATTGTAGATAGCAGAACTAAAATTTCAACTTGTGCCTGATTGGATTGTTTATAGTATCAATATCACCAGCAAAACTACATAAGTGGTAAAGAATAAGGTGTGTAGGGAAAGTAGCCAGATGCAGGCTTGTTAAATTACTAGAAACAAGTATTTCTTATGTACTAACAGAAAGACAATAAGAAATAAATTCAGAAAGGGCAAGCAGAAGTTGGAAAACCAATGAAATAAAGCTTCAGGGAGCTATTTGAGCTAGCCTATAAATATTATGTTCAAATATTCCAATACGTATTTGTGACCAAATAGTGCAATTATTAATAAGAAACTTCTCCCCCTGTCTGCACTTTTTCCCCCACAGATTAAATCTGTAATCCATCTGAATGCTAATAGCTCTGCCTTTGAGGTATGTTTAGTGTGCTCACCTTTTAAGGGTCATACACATAACTATTATAAATTAATTTATCAGCCGCACTGTGTAATGCAATCTTTTACTCTAACCTGAAAATTAAATTCCCCGTAAAAGCTATAAAATGCATATTAAAATATCATGCATAGGCAGAATAAACATTTTTGCATAATGACAGGTTTAATTTTGTTTATCCTGTTAGTATCTATCCTGAAAGCCAGGCCTTGAAATTTTCTATTTATGCCCCTAAATACAAAATAGTCTAAAATGTCATGTTTATTATTCCTTATATTAGAGTGCTTAAAATTAAAAACATTCATCAGAAGATTACTGTCTTCAAAATGTATTGCCCAATATGGAATGTAAATATTAAGTTTAAATATTTTAAAATTAAATTATTATTAAATTTATAACTGCATGAGCACAGTGTAGTCGTATTATGTGGGTGGACAGCTTTGTACACAGGCGGATATGTGACTTAACACCACTTTAAAAACCACAAACCAAAAATCTTCGGCTATTAAGGCACAGAAATCTTACTGAGAACCAAAGGAAACCACCACTGGTAAGCATTTCAAATAATCTCTAAACGTCAGGCATACCTTTAAAACTATGGGCATATTGAATTTTTCTAAGTTGCTTCCATGTCACTAACAAAACTAGAATCAACTGATTTTTTTTCAGCATAAAGTCTATAAATAAATGCAACATAAGGGAAGAAGGAAGGAATAAGGTAAATATAGTCACCTGCACTCCCAGGTAAAAAATATAAAGATTTTATTTAAAAATAGAACTTACATGGTTTAACATCTTAGCCTAAAATATAATTAAAGCCAAGAACCTCAAAATACATATTGCCTTGATAAGATGATAAGATAAAATACCTGTTCAAAGCAGATTTGACTTTAGATAAATTGTATATATATGATGCTTACACTAGATTATAATTCAGAAATATTTCTTTAAATATGTAGAGCACATCATACTTTTCTGCATTCTTATTTTATCTGAACCTTGCAACAGTGGCTTTCCACTTACTCAGACATTTTGCATATTTCAACATCTTTTCTGATCCCCCCCATTCTATGCCCCACATGAGAGGAATTTCTCTTTCCCTGAAAGCTTGTGGGCTAGATTACCTCCAGTGACAATGCCGTTCCCTTGTTTTACCTTTTCCCCCTTCCTTCTGACTTTTCTCTGAATCATCTCTTGCTTTGTCTCTATTCCTTTCCATCTCCAAAACAGGACTTGGCCTGGGATTTACAGCCAGGGTGTCTATAGGCTGCCATAGCCTCAGTGTCAAGGCCTGTAAATGCACCTCCTATGGCCTAGAATCTGACAGCATTTAGCTAACATTTAACACTTAGGGAAATGGCGTTTAAATAGCTGAACTGTCTTTTTGAGACAGGGTCTCACTATGTAGTTCAGGCTGGCCTTGAGCTCACTTTGTAGCCCAGGCTGGACTTGAACTTGCAATGATCCTCCTGCCTCAGCCCCCGAGTGCTGGGATTACAGGAGTGGGCCACCATGCCCAGCTGTCGTCATTTCTTTCAGAAACAAGCATTCTGTCAACTCAGGACCCATTTTTCTTCATGGCCACAACTGGGTAGGGAGAAGCCATGGCTTCCTTTAGGCTTTGCATTGTGCTTCAACTTGCCATTATCCTCTTCTCTCCCTGTAGTATTCCTGCTTTGAAGCATCATCAGGAATTTATGACTGTTATTTTTTATAAAGGCAGAGGCTAATCTACCTGTACCCAGATCTCCATCAGAAATCAGTCAACAAAGGAAAACAAGGAAGGTTGTTTCCCAGCCTTGGGCTCTGTTGGCTCTGACAGGCATTTGAGGATAGACTTTGTGTTAAAGTACAAACCTTAATAGCATATGGTCTGGACAGTCATGGGTAGCCTTGGGATTTTATTCCTGCATCATCATTTCTTAATTCTGAATTCTCATCTCAAGAGTAACAATAATCCCAAGTAGTTTTTTTTTTGAAGATTAATACTTACCATGTTATTTTCAATACAGACAACAGAGTAAATGATAAGCACTGTTGCCATCCACATCATGTTTAAAGTAAGCTGAGCTCCCACGCAGTGCAGGTTACAGTTTTTCAGCTGGTGGGAGCTCGTGAATTAAGGCCATCTGTCACTGGGCTAACATTTATTTGTTAGGCGCAAACTGTATGTCTGGCATGTTCTGGGTTCTTGGTGTTGATTCCATAAATAAAGTAGACATATTCCCTTCTCTTTGAAGCTTATATATTTGTAGGAGATATAACAAGTAAATACTAAAAAGTAAATATAGTCAGGCGTAGTGTGTAACGTTTCAATCAATGATAGACTACATATATAACAGTGATTCCATAAGATTGTATCATCTATGGATGTCCTATCTATCCTAATTTGTGTAAATGCACTCTGTGATGCTTGCACAATGATGAAATAACTCAATGCCATATTCCTCAGAACATGTCCCTGTAAGGCTGGGGATGGAGCTTAGGGGCACAGCACTTGCCTGGCAAGTGCAAGGTCCTGAGTTCAATTCCTGGTACCAGAAAAAGAAAAAATGACAACATGACTCTGTCAATTAAGTGGCACATAAGTATAATATTACACTTGGCTTGATATGTACTATAAAATAAGACAGGTAAAGGAGTAGGGGAAAATGGGAACATGTACGTTATATGTGAGGCAGATTAAAGAGGTGGAATTTGAACAGGGACTGGAATGAAATGAAGGAGAGAGCCACGGAAGCATTTAAGGACACAGGCTTGCTGGCAGCAGGGACAAAGTATTGTGAATAGAGACAAAACCAATGTGTGAGCGATGTTAAGAGTTTTCTAGAAACCACGTCATGCTAGGTCTTGTATGTTGTAGGGAAACACATAGGTTTTCAGCATGATCAGAAAATCTTGGAATAATTTAACTGCTTAGGATATGTGATCTGCTGTGTTCTAAAGGGCTGTGAGGTTAATTGTAGGCTATGGGAAACGGAGGAAGCGGCAGATAACTTGCATGGTTGCCATAGACCATATGGGGGATGATGGCAGCATGGACTGGATTTGGTGTCTGTGGAGAATGTGAGATGGTTGGATTCTGGGGGTATTAGAAGACATTGGGCTTTGCTGGTGGTATGTGATATATGCCTGCCCCACCCCACAAAAAGGGCAAGGGATGACTCTTAGAAACCCTGAAAGAGTGTCAAGTTTTTAGAGTGCGGGTGGGAGTGGACATCAACTGTTCAGTGTTAGACTTGTTGTAAACGCCCAAAGAACATCTAAGAGAAGATACTGAAGAGACAGTTACCCACAAGCATTAAGCTCAAGGGAGTGGTTAGGGCTAAGATAGCAATTTGGAAGTTACTATCTTCTAGAGATGGCATTTGTAAAACTATGGAATTGGTTGAGATCTTCAAGGATGCAGAAAACGGTGAAGCTTGAGCCCTGCGCCACACATTGAGAGGCCAGACACAGAATGAGGATCCATCAGATGAAATGAGTGCCCAGTACAATAGGAGGACAGTCAGGAGTGTGGCTATCAGCAGGGCCACATGTTGTGTTCATTCCTTGATATGTAAAGAAGGAAGTTCGTTTGCCAAGCTTACGAGTTTCTAGACCAACAATTTTTTTTGAGGGGGTACCAGAAATCGAACTCAGGATCTTGTGCTTGCCAGGCAGGCACTTATGCCACTGAGCTATATCCCAGGCCTGACTAATAGTGTTTTAGGTCCAGAAGGACCTTGACAGTAATATTTTGCAAGTCCCACACTCTATAAAATACTGAGATATAGTTTAATCACTTAAAGTCACATAGTAATTGGATTTAGTTGAATAGATTTGATGTTTTCTGTTGGTGAGATGAGAGGTGGGACTAGACGTGAGTAATACAGCTGGAATTGTTATCAGTCATTCCTGTTTTGGCAGGAAAGTGACATACTAAGAATGATGGGATCCACTGTTGAACCTGTTTCTCAGAAATGCTTATCCCCAGTGATCAGCTAAGGCAAAATTTTATGGAGAACCTTGTGCATGTATGGTACAATTCCGGGCACTGGTAAGTAACTAAATAGGAAGATAAGTGTTTTATGCAATATTCTCACTCTTTTAATTGATAGAAAAGTTGAATGATTTATAACAAATATACATGCACATAAAAATTGATTCAGAAGCTGAGTTTTTAGAACTCAGAAATTAAGTAGGTCTTAGAGCAATGGAGATGCTTCCTTTTTTAACCCCTGAAGGTCTGGGGATCAAACCCAGGGCCTTGTGCATGCTAGTGAAGAGCTTTACCATTGACTTTCTTTTTTTTTTTTTTATTTTAAGGATAAAAGGAGGGAAACATTAACAGACATACAACATTTTACAACATATCACAAGCACAATACAGACAATACAGAGTTACAAAC
>NW_004955403.1:26746475-26785422 GCF_000276665.1 Chinchilla lanigera
CTCGGACCCAGGAGCCCTGCCGCTCCCGGAGAACTCGCTGCCTGAGCGCAAGGCGCGGGGGGCTGGGGGAGCCTGCTCGGCCGGCTCCGAGGGCCTGCTCGCCCCGCCCTACCATTGACTTTCACTTCACACTGTGGTCTCAAGATGCATCCATTTTCTTACAAAGATGCTTCTTAGATACTTAGGTGCTTCCTTAAGAGGGTTCAGCGAGTTGGATCAAGACAGCAAGATTAGCATCCAAGTAATATTTACCATGTGAATGAATGCCTTTCTGCTTGTCCTTAGTAAGAAACCACTAGTGAAGTCAAGCAACCACAGTGTTAAAGGATGTAAAGATTCTTCCAAAAATTCAAATTCTGAAGCTATATTCTTGCAGGCAATGCTGAGATTAATGCTTATTATAAAAAATAATGTTCTTAAATATCCTGTAGTGACGGTTACTTTCAGTTAATCTTTATCCCAGAACACCATGTCATGCAAAAATCCCTTTCTGTTTTCCTGGAGCACATACTTTAAATATCTAAATGCGCATGTGTCTGGACAGTACAGCAGGTGTACTGGGTCAGAAGCCAATGGTACTAGCAGAAATTGTTTGTGACTGTATTTAGAAATCACTTCCTACTCTTTTAATATGATTAACTTTTTACCACTGCTGTTATTGAAATGGCATCGAATTTGAGTTAGGGCAAATAATTAAACCCTTCTCTTTTGGGGAATAACTTCTTATAATGTGGACATAAAACTTAAGTTGATCCTTAAACATCAAGCAAAACTTGAAAGTGAATCATCAGGGACTTTAAAAATGACAATAAAATTAAAATAAACATATATATACATATATATGTATATATATGCTAGATTTTTGTGCCAATCCATATGTTCCTATTTGGTACTAGGTTTTTCAAATCTGATTGACAATCCTATCCTGGGCCACAGATAAATGGAATCTGAGCATTTACCTCCAGACTCAGTCAAAACATGGGCAGGTGAAATGATAGACAGCTCATAGAAGAGGTACAAATGGCCCATAAATACATGAGCAAACATACAACAATACTGTCTATTAGAGAAATGCAAATTAAAACAACATTGAAATTTCATCCTACTCTAGAAAGAATGGCTATAACCAAGATATCTAATCAAATAATAACAAATATACATGAGGCTGTGGGGAAAAAGGAATCCTTCTACATTGTCCGTGGTAATGTAAACTAGTACAACCATTAAGAAAAGAAGTATAGAGATTCCTCAAAAACTAAAAATAGAAATTCCATTTGATTCAGTTATTCCTTTTTAAGGACTCTTTCTGAAAGAATTATACACACCATATTACAGAGATACATGCATATCCATATTTACAGCAGCACAGTTCATAATAGCTCAATCTTGGAAGCAGGCTGTATGTCCACTAACAGATGAATGCATGAAGGAGATGTGGTATTTGTACAGAATGGAATACTACTCTTCTGTAAAGAGGATAAACTTAAGTCATTTGTAGAAAGACTGATGTACCCAGACACCATAATGTTAAGTGAAATAAATCAGACACATAAGCTTAAACATTACATGGTTTCCCTTCTGTGAGGAATATACAATACAAAGAGCAAAAGAAAAGACAGATGGTAGGAAAAAGGGACATAGATCTTTTGCAATAGGGAAGGTGACCAAGAGGGAGAGGGAGGAAGGACAAGGGCAAGGGCATGCAGGGAAGAACTGAACTGGGTTATGTACATGTACCAACTTTCCATGAAGACTGTACTCACTAGGTACTGCAAGCATGTACTATTAAAAAAAAACCCTGAAAAATAGTGCATCCATTCCTCTGATGTCCTTCTTCATTAGCTATTATCTAAATGACTTGTGTGGTAATTCCCACTGGAGAAAGTGTGGAGAGGAGCTTGTTATAATGATCATTTTTCAGTTTTTTTTCAGGGGTGGGGTAGGGAAAAGAATGATGTGAAAAGATGGTACAAAAATTTGCTGTATAATAATTGGTTGACTCTGACAGAACTGGTACTTTTAATTGTGTTTTATACCTTAATTCACTAAGCAACACCCCAAAGTGGGAAAACTTACTGGTATAAGTCTATGATTTTAAATAGAATGGGCAGCTGGAAAGGGTGGAAATGTGTGTGCTGACGTGAGGGTGGTGTGGAGAGGCTTTCAGCTGTATCTTTGGTAAATATCCGCAAAAATATAGAACACACCAGGAGAGAAACATTATAAAGATTCTAGATTCTTGCCCCATAATGCTTAGAATTCCATGGGAAATTTCTAAATAATTCTTGGAGACAGGATGGGAGGCTTATCTAAAAGCTGTTTTGGCTATCACTTCTTTTTCTTTTATTTGGGAGATAAAATATTGAATGTAGTCTCAAAAGTAAATCAAATTCTGGGTGGCCTTTGGGGGAACGGTTGGAAAAGTTTTGTTTTTGTTTTCCTAAGAGCAAAGAAATGCTAACATTTGTCCCAAGATCCTCTGTAGGATGGCGTGATCAGCCAGTGTGGTCACTCTGGGTAAACCCACCAGGTCACTTTGGTCTGCAGTTTCATCCAATAATGATGATTAATTATTATAGACAGGATCACATATTTTTGTCTCATGGTAGAATAATTTTTGTAATCCTTTGCACCACTGCAAGTTTCTTGGTTTTAGAAGGGCTGTGATTCGGGAGGAAAATTAAGGTTAAATTTCTCCTATCTCTCTTGCCATCCTGAAGAAAGTATGCTGCAGGTTACTCTTCGTACTTCAAAACTGAAAGATGTGCCCAGAAAAGAGCCCCCGATCAGTTATTTCTTTTGGTAAAATATGATTTTCTGAGCCATTATCCATGCTTACCATGCCAAAGTGTGTATCTTAAACTACCTGTCCACCATTTTGAAATAAGATTAGAGTCAAAACATTACTTATATCTTAATGAATGTTCACAGAGTTGCACCCTCCTGAACGGAATACACAATCTTCTGGTGATACTGTGTATTCAGATATGCTACCTAAAAATGTGGATAAACATAGCGGTGTCATCACAAATTTCATTCACATCATTTTTCTACTACACAATTAATACTATTATTTAAAAAATAAGTTATCAAACTGTAAAAATGTCAGTGTTAGTGATACTTTGAGGGACCGTGATAGTTGTAAATTTTATTCTTTATTCTATTTTTTTTTATTTTAAAGAGAAAAGAAAACAAAATAACAACAACATTAGAGAAGGCTTGTTGGCTATTTTTCTGAATTCATAAAAGTAAACTTTTGCTGTGCTCTGACATGTTAGGGAAGTATTTTGAATGAATTTCCATGACCAGAAAAAAGAGAAATAACCGGTAGCTTACAGGAAGGGAACTACTGGGGAAAAGTTTAAAAATGTGAAAGTCTGCAGGCTTTGGAGAAGCAGTGGAGAGGAGAGCGCGCACACATGTGCAGGTGCACATAACTCAGGAAGAGATCCACTCGAGGGGAAGCGATTTGTCACTCGAGAGAGTATAAAGAAGCCAGCAACGTCCTGACGTTACACTGTTCCCAGCAATCCTACCGGCAGCGCTTGCTCTCCGGGGAAAGGAAGCGGGCACATCTCTCCCGTGGTGAAATCACGGAGAAGGGCTAGGGCTTATTCTTTGCTGTACTTCACACCGAGTGCTTTACACAGCGAAGAAGCCCAATTAATGCTTGTGGAATTGAATTTATTGAATTGCTCTGAAGGAAAAGGAGGACTCGAGGGAGCCGGAGACGTCAGGAGTATATTGCAAGAGGGTCAGTTTCAAATAGAGACTGAAAATTTAAATCTCTGGATTTCTCCGTTGGGAACCGGAGATGTACATATCTTGAAGGGGAACAAGTACCAAATACACATAGACAGGAGTTTCTGAACATTTGGTATGGTTGATGATACCTCTTGGATCATTTCTACATAATATGTGAAAGAACATACTAGTTTCCCACTAACATTATTTTAATATACCTAAGCCAAAATTTATTTTTCTTTAGATTCTTATGATTTTTTTGAATGATGAAAACCAGATAAAGTGATTTAAAAAATGACACATTTTTAAGATAGTTAATTAAGACTCCTAATGGAAAAAGTTTATCCACTAAGCCTGAAGTTCAAGTTATGTTTGAATTTTAATTAATCTTAAAAGCCAACATATCTCTGGCATTGATAACAGGGGCTTCTTAAGTGTTCTCATAAATCAATGAAGAGTTAAGATCTTCTTCAATTTTTGAAAATAAACTCATATTTGGGCTGTGATGATGTGTGAAAAATTTCAACATAGAAGTTATTTTCATGAATTTTCAAGTATGTGAGAACATTTCTCTGCTAAATTAATTACAGCAGTAAATACTACAACCAATATACAATGAAATATTGAAGGATTTGTCTTCAGATTAAAAAATAATTAAGAACAAGATCAGTGGGGGGAAATGAGGTTTTACCTCAATAACCAAATATGTAGGGTGGTTGATGAGATAATATTAGGTTGCTATATAGAACATAAAGAATTCATTAGCATTCATTTAAAAATTATTGTCCAATTTTTGTACATTCTCTACCAACTATTTCTCTGTTTCCCCAATTCCACAATTCTTAAGTATCCCTTAATATTTTATCTATAAACAATTCCTTTATCTAAATGTTAAGAATTCAAGGTAGTATATTTCTCAAAATTTTATTTTGTACTTTTCAAATAACCTGTGGATTTAGGACTAGTCTTCCAATTAATCTAGTACTTCTGGTTCAAAATAATTAAACGTTGTTAAGAGAAGCAGCAGGTGTGTGTGTGGGGGTGTTGCGAGGATGTAACTCAGTGGCACAAGCACCTGCCTCGCAAGCGTGATGCCCTGAGTTTGATTCCCAGTACCAAAAAGAGAGAGAGAGAAACAGAGGGGTAATATTAAAAAAAAACAACAAAAACTTCACATGAATGCTAGTTATTTTCTTTAAGAAAAGAAAGACACTGGCCCAAATGACCTGAGTATTTTTGTATCAAAACTTGCAAATATATAATATAAATATTTTAAAATGTAACAACTGACAATTTCTGTTAAAGTGATGAAATAAGACTATTACTATGTAATTTAGAGAAGGAATTTACAAAAAAGTAAAAAATTTTAAGCAGATATTACTATTTAATTAAAAATAAGACAAAAATTAAGGATTCTGATAATTTGATAATTCATTTCAGCTTATTATTTTCTTTGAATCAATGAACAACAAAATAAAAGTAATTGCAATATCTTCAGAATACTATCAACAATGGAAAATGGTGACAATTTTAGTGGTGACAATTTTGAAATATTACAGCTGAAATTTGGAGTCTCTGCAACTCTGTACAGCATGACGCATATAGAAAATACATACTAAAGCAGTATCACAAAAAATTAGTTCTCCAGAAATTTAGAAAGTTATGTGGTCTGATATCAAAATGGATTATATGAAAATCTCTGGGCATTTTAAAAATAAAACTCACTAAGCTCAGAAAGCTTAATGAGTGGTCAGAGTTTGAGTTTTCTGGTTAAATCATATAGCAATAAGGATTTTGGTGAGAATGAAAATCATCTTGCTGACTATGCATACCCATATAAGGAAAAATGACGGGTCTTAGGCATTTCACCTTTATTTCCTTCATGTTAATAAGAAGATATTTAATCAATGGAAAAAATAAATCACTAATAGGATTTAAATATGAATATAGCAGATATCACCAAAATATAGAATGGTGTGTAGAATAAAAAATATTTCATGTTCTATAAAAACATAAGACATTCATTCCACAAAGAATGCAAGACTGGAATTGGGCAACTATCTCATCCATTGCCAAGACTATCAAAAAAAGTGTGTGTGTGTGTGTATGCGTGTGTGTGTATGCATGTGTGTTTAGCCACAGATGTGTTGACATCAGTACTGCTTTTTTTCAAAGATTATATTTTTTCAAAAAGCTATTTTTAGTATGAACTGATCTGTTCCCATTTTCTCTTTCAACGAAGTTGGATTGCATGAAGTGAATAAAGCTGCTTTACCTGATCTTATCAGCTACAGCAGATGAAGGAAGAATTCCAAATGATACCTACATCATTGACTGCTGGAGAAATAGAATCATTCGTGAGTCACGTGGCTCCTGAGTTGCTCTACTACAATGACAGTTATGATATTTCAACAGCAAAGCAGTGCATAAGGGCAATGGCAAGTCTTTTACATCTTTTTCTGATGGAAGCATAACAGTATACTTATTAAATCCATTTTTGAAAAAGAGGAAGGGGCAAGAAGACTGAGGAACTTCTTTTGTTGAAGATTATGCTGAAAGCATTAGAAGACACCAGCATCAACACAGTTATTGAATATATTCATTACCCAGGCATGTGACTATCACTGGCAAGCACAGGAATTCTCCGGACCTGATGGCACGTCTTCAAACACTTGAAATTGATAGAAGATAAAGCTTAGTGTTTCCTATAACCTCCACCTTTCAGATTTAGATGTAGGTGATAAGTTCTTTGAATCAAAGTCCTTGATCAAAGTGATGAATTTTGCTCTTCCAAAGCTGTGAGAAAACTAAGATGCCCCTGGATTTTAACTTAAAATCAGGATCATGGAAATGCCACACTTAAAATGGCAATGTTCCACATTTTGGTTAGTATGAAATCAGGTCAGTAAAGACTAATGGATACAGTCACTGGCAAGTATGTAAGTTGTATACACTTAACCAAGAAGAATGATTGAGGTCTTATTTTGACTAATAACACATTTCATGCTCTTTACTATGTCTTTATATCTGTGTCAAAGATGAAACAAATGAGCTGTAGATAAAAAATGGGGTGAATGTTGGAAGACGCCAGAAGAACCATTCCACTCACACCTTCAATTTGTACCTAAATAATTTGTTTCAAATGCTGAATCCATGTGCTGAATAATTTGTTTGAAACTCTAGCCTTCAGACTTGGGGAGAGAACAACTTAAACAGTTAGCTAGCTTTGAAATTGGCAAGCTAAAGGACAGAAAGACTGGTAAGTTGAAAGCAAAACGCTATGGAGAAACAGCCTTTTCAAGAAAGAAATATCAGGGTGAAAACTGGGATCCAGGGTGAAAACTGGGATCTGTGGTGAGGGCTATCAGGAATAACAAAAGCTGCTCAGGGTGGGTAAGAAGGAATTGGAATTTCTGAAAGATTGCTTCCAGGAAGTGTCTTCCCCCAGCATGGAGGCTTACCTTGGGGTTTCTTAGTGTTTAGCAGTTGGAATTCACCCTGCAACATGTCTGTGACTTACCACAAATTATTACCACCAGGCAGGACCTCCCGGGATTAATTAGAACACAGCTGTGCAGAGGAAGAACCGATGTTAACATCCAGGCTAAGGCTAGCGAGGGGCTGGTAAGCTGGAGTATAGTGACAGCACTGTATCATGAAATGCAACCCAGCTGCTGTGGCAACAGAGAGAAAGGCAGTGGAAGGCCATAGCTCTGGTTTTCTACTCTCTCATGAAATACATCCCAGCATCTACTAAACACTTCAGCTTTTAAAGAGATTGTCCCCTCTTTGACCCTTTGTCAGAAATTTCAGTCTTCATGCATGTGCGTTTGGCATGCTCCTTGGCTTCAAGATGTTCACACTTAGTATTTCCCACCTGGCTTTGAGCTACATCTGGGAAAAAGTTGCAGCTGTCATCTTCCAAGATGAAAAGCAGAAGCGAAATTTTCATTATCGGAAATATCAGGATGTTTTTGTGAACATTGTTCTCAACTTCAGTAAAACTTTTCTGTTCTTAAGAAAATCCTTTGGCTGATACATCAGAATCACAAATTTTAATTTTAAAAGGGATCATGATGAGCTTATTCAACACTTTCATTTTATGGAACAAGGAAATGGAGGTCTAGCAGGATTAAGTTACTTGCCTAAGGTCATTTTTACAAAAATGAAAAAAAAATCTTGAACTAATTTTTGAGCTTTTAGGTTGAGAAGAAAAAAAAAGAACATTTCTTTATATGCTTTGTAACAAATCACTCATCCCCTATCTTCAAGTTCAAGTCTGGCTTTCTTCCATGAATACCTGCATTCAGAACTCGACCCTCAGTAGAGAGAGGAGGGAAGCCTATTAAAGAGTATATTTTTAAAAAATGATGCTCCCATTTGGAGCATGACAGGTATAATAGTAGACAAAGCCATTAGCAGGGGGAAAGCCAAGGTGTGAGCTCATAAAGGAAAACAACTACATTTAAACAAGCCAAAGAAACTTGGGTAGGTAACAGACTTGCCATGGGGAACATGATTAAATAATATCGAGAGGAAATTTGAGGTAAGCATAGAAAGGCAAGGGAGCTTTATATAAAGAATAGATAAACCTATACAGATAGTATGGAAAGCTTGGGTGGCTGAGACTCTGAAACTCTGAGTATGTATTATGTACGAAGATACATACATTTGCTAAGGTAACGTTGAAAAATGAAGTCACTCATGATATGGTTGTTAATTAGGACCTGTTTATAGTTAGATTTAAAAGAAAATTTATATTGTGCTTGTAAAACAAAGACATTTTATATGTTTAAATTTGTAAAACTATAATTTTGTTTTATTTAGGAGAAAAGAAAAAACAACAAAATAACAACAATGAAGACACAAAATAATAAAGAGAAACAATGAAAACAATATAGAATTTGAAAACAAGATGATAGGAATTAACCATGGTTGCTATATTACATATTGTTAACTTCAATGAAGTTGCTCAGATTGCCAGATGTAAGAATGCAAGATTGATCAGACCATTAAAGACAATAACAAGTAATAAAAAATTAGAAATGATACAGAGCTTCATTAAACAATATACTAGGAATTCAGCAATGATTGTTATGTTCCATTTTGTTGTCTTCAAATTAGTTGTTCCAACTACTAGGTATAAGCATGCAAAATTGGTCAAGAGAAAAAAGAAAAAGAAAAATTTAAACATTATCTTTTCCTTTCAATAAACCAGTAGACATCAGCAACATACTCATGTCAACTACCCTTGTGTGTGTATACATATATGTATCTTTTGATTTTTAAAGAGAAAATATCAAAAACGACTATATTTTTTTTAAAAAACAGAAAACTGATTTTGTTTAAGCTCGCACTAACACAGCGTAGTCAAATGACACATACTTGTAAAATTGCAACCACATCATCTCCACAGACAGGAATGAAATCTAACATGCTTAATAAGTATTTATTAATTTATCAGTTTATGTTAATGTGTTAAACCCATACTTCTGCTTATTAGAATGAAATGAATGTATTACTGGAAATTACATTATGGGTCAAACAGAAGATAGCCACACACAATATTCTTGCTGAATAAATAAATAACCAGTGTAGATTGACATTCTAAAGGAGATATCAATTGAAACAAGTGATTAAAGCTGACAGTGGAATTGTACAAATGACCCTAATTAATGAATTTCCTAATCTTTTTCATGTTTATGGACATTAGCCCCTGTTTGCACACTGTGTGCATAAATATGCATGTCTTACAACGAGTGACATTCACGACTGGATGCAGATGATGTTCAGCTACCTATGCAGCATCATCTGTGAATTCTGACAAGTCATTCTTGCTTTCATAAACACATGTTTCAGGACATGATGTTTGCATTCCTCATGTGGAAGTTCTACTTTTCCATTTTTTTTTCCTCCACTGACTTGAGACTGTTCACTTGGCAAAGTCCCCAACTAGATTCCAGATAAAACTGACCATTTACAAAACATCAAATCTACAGCTTTGGATTAAGGATTCTGACCTTAAAAAATGTTCTCTTCCAAACACCCTTTCTCTTTGTAAATACGATAAACTGATGGCTATTTTGCTCATACTCCCTGACAGTAGTAAGATAATGTCACTCTTCAAATAAGTTCTTACTTATTGGTTACCTTTTGATGGTTTTATCGGCTGCCAGCAAATAATGGAGAACTATTTTGGTAAAGCCAGTCATGCCAGGCCTATAAATGAGAATATCTCTGTGTGGAGTCTGAATATTGCAGGTAGGACTCCTGACATACAAATCTGAGAGAATTGGAACTATCCCAGTGCATTTAAAGTTGCCTCAACCCTCATGTATTTATGACCACTGGCTCATGTATGGTCTTAAAGGTAGTATCACACTTCACTAGGAAATTGGTATCAAAACCATTTCTTTATAGTCTACTAACTAAGAAGAGCTCATTATCCAAAGGCTTTAGAAGTCCATAGTTCATGGCATTTTCTTTACAGGACTTTAGTTTTTAAATTATCTTTCCTTCTGATCTGATAGATTCCCCTTTTAAATTCTCAAAAATTTGACTATGATTAAGCCACCTGTTTTTCCTCTTTCCTGTACCTTAGGTTTGATGCTTATTTATTGGTATTTCTATGGGCAATAAAGCTATAGTATATGTCAAGATACCTTTTTTAAAGTTTGGGAAAATTTATACATGAAACATCAGGAGAGTCCTGTATTGTGTGCAACTCTCTTGTGTTGCTAAAACATTTTTAACCTATAGTTCTGCTTTCTTATTCTGATTAAGAATTTATAAAGCCTAACACAAATTGTGTAGGAAAAAGCCAAAATATTAACAAATCCCTTTTCTTTCATGTTCACAAAAGCATTTCATTCAAAATTAGTAGTGATATAAAACAGAAAGTATGTTGATGAATTTTATAAAGACAAATAACATTACAAAGCAAAATGTCTTTGCAGCTATTGGTTCTTATTTTGGAACCCACAAAATACTTAATGGGTTCTAAAGGAGATAGAAGAAGAGAGGAGGCTGAAGTATATACAGCCTTCATAGTCTTCCAAATGTGAACTGAAATTCTGTAATTCATTAGTTGTATTATTGTGGGCTCCCACTGAGGTGTGCTCCACAGGTGTGGAAGTTTTGTTGGCAAAATATTAAGCAGTGAGTTCAGAATGTGGTTTAATGATTAAGACCACACTTGTTCTGCATATTTGCTAAGAGTTGCATGAGAATGTAGACATTCATTCTTACAATTATACACAATCTTCTTATGGTTTAAATTCATTTTTATTCAGCCCTTTTCATTTAAGCATGCTTCAATATATTTATAATAAATGAGAATACATATAAACCTTCCAGAACATCTCTGGGAATACAGAATTGTATTAATGACACACTTAATGTCATTTATTTGACATGGGATCTGATTATGCCATTAAAGACCTAGTTCCTCTGATAGTCACACAGGGATTAGAAATAACTGAATTGGGGAAACATCCCAGAAACTAGGAATAGTTATTTTTAAATTCAATGGCAGAATTCACACATTTAAAATGGTACAATTCACAGTTTCTCCTTTTCAGGGATGTTAAATCTTGTTTGAGAGGAAATTCATATATTCGTGATAAATTAGAAAACAATTTGGAAGCAATCTATAAGATCTGTGGAAAATTACAGCCTTTATATGTCTTTCTGAGGCAATTCAGAACATGAAAAATTTACTGGGAGCTGGTTTTAGTTCGGGCAAACTACTTGGTGAGGGTAACCCTTGAGCTGAGTGTTAGCGATATGTAGAACTGTTACTAGTACAGAGACTGGAGAGAAGAATTGGAGCAAAGGTAAATGTGAGCAAATCAGCATGTAAAACTGGCTAGGGGTGCTTATAAGGGCCAAAATGCCCACAGTGGAAGAATATTGTAAGATTAATAAGTGAAGTAGGGTCAGTTCACTCAAGCTCTTAATGCTGTGTTAGGGTTTACATTTTTTCTAACATGTCAAAAGAAACTAATATAGATTCTGAACAAATGGAGAAAGAATTTATAAAGTTCAATACAAATTAAGTGGAAGAATAAGGCCAAACATTAGCAAGTGGCTCTATTACTAACCTGTAGACCTAGCATGAAATAGAGTCATGACACTCAGGAAATAGGTAGTCAACTATTAAAAATGAAAAAATAGAGTGATAATAGTCCAGGTGAGAGTAACATCAGGATGATAGAAGGAGAAATAAATCAGAAGCTTTAAGAAGCACATATACCAGTACTTACAAGCTAAATGAGTGTGGGACAAGGGAGAGATGCTATAAAAGTGACTTCACAATACCCAAGTCATGGAACCAAGGTAACAAGGGAGCAACAGATTAAAAATGAAAACTGTCTCAATGCATCTTGTCCTGCTATAAAACTATTGTAGACTGGGTAATTTACAAATAACAAAAGTTTTGTCTCATAGTTCCAGAGGCTAGGGAGTCCAAGATCAAAGGACTAGCAACCAGTGAGGGCTCTTCTCTGCTTCCAACATGGCATCCTGAGTGCACAGAGAACAGAAGCCCAGTGGGCTTAAACTTTCTCTCTTATGGTCTGCTCATCTCTTAAAGGTCCCATCTTTTAATACTATCACATTGGGAACACCTGAGTTTAGGAAAGGATATGTATTAAAATAACAGGAGAAAGATAGGGAATTGCAAACACTTAAGCTTGATCATGTAATGGAACATCTGTAAACAACTGGAAATAAATTAAGGGTCAAAGTTTGAGTAGAGACTGCTGCTTAAATAATGAGCACACGGGTGATAACTGACATTGCATTAGAAGATGAGCAAAGTAAGGAATTGGATAAAGGAAGTAGAGAGTGAGGGTGGGAACTTTGCCAATTCCCTATGAAGAGAACTGGTAGAAAGAGGAGCAAGAAAACAATCAAGGAGAAGGAAAGAAAGGTCTTAGGAGGGGTATGGGAAAGAGAGGAAGAGAAGACAAGAGGGAGAGGATCGTAATATCAAAAGCTGCAGAGATGGAGGGTGTTTGGTATTGGGAAACACCATGTGATTTTGGGTTCTTATTTGTTCTAAAAGGATTCCAAATATATTAGATTTACACAGTCTATCGTAGAATGAATCATTTAGGTTCAATGTTAGTTTCTTAACATGGCAAGGTTTCAATTTATTTAGATGCATTTTTCTCATATGAGGGAAAGAGTAGCCAACTCACTTCTCAGTTTGTTTCTTACCGGAATTTAGCAGTTCAGCTGAACGAATTCAAGTTTTTGAGCTTATGAACAGCTGTGGCTTTGTATTTAAATTTCATCTGTTCCCTGTCCTACTTAATGTTCCAGTAACAATCCGTCTTACTTTCAAGTTTGACAATTTCATAAGGACATTGACCACCCACAGAGAATATGCCTTCAAAAGGGAAAGTCTTTTAAAAGGCATGTTGAGTGAAGCAAAAATGCTTAGATTGTAGTCAATACTGTTACAACTGAACTGGGATAAGAGTGCAATGATTCAGAAGAATTAGTGCTATTATTTTACTCATGCTTTAGGAAAGCAATAGCATCCACGAATACAATAGAATTTAGGGCACTGTGATGGTCACTTGACTAATATGTTCTATGGTTGAACATTCCCACAGAATTTCAGTAAAAGTGTGGTTAAACACCTAGAACTGAAAATCGCACTAACACTGAGACACTGAATATTTTCCAGATAAATGGTTGGAGTTTCTTTATGCAAGAGTAATGGATGAGGCTATATGTTATTTGGTTAATAATGGACTTCTGATAAGAACTGGTTCTATTCTAATAATAGAGTAGGCTATGATATAGTCTAACACATTACAGTATGTTGCTTGATTTTAATAATGTTAGAGGCAAAAATCTAAAAAACAATGAGTATGGACATTAAGAAACATTTTAGTGGTAGTATGTTTTTTTATATATATATATATAAAAAACATACTACCACTAAAATACTCACACACACACACACGCACACACACAGAGTCATACAGGGGAAATGCCCTTGATAAGAAAAATATGGTAGTATATATATTATGGTAGTATATATAGTATATATATTATGGTAGTATATATAGTGTATATATATATATATGGTAGTATATATATATGGTAGTATATATATGGTATAGTATAAAATGGTAATATATATATGACCAAGATTTGCTGGGATTGTCTTTCCTCTTGACATTGAATAGCTTTGGGCATAAATAGTATTTTTTTTTTTGAAAATTTGATTCCATCCACAATTATTAGTGAATTTGGATACTGCCCCTTTAAATTAAATCTGTTCCTGAAATTATCCATATCTGGCCATCAGGTAACCTGTATTAGGTAGTATTGCATGTTCACAATCAACCCCAGCATGGACCCTTTGGGTTGGTAACTACAATGTGACAATTCTGATAATTAAACCACCTAAAGCCAGCAGCTGATGTCTTGCATTAATTCAAAACAGCTTAAGGTAAAACTCAGCTCACTACCCAATTACTAGAGACATGGCTATACGCACTCTTCCCCATGTTGTCATGGCTTTCCTCAGATACACTAAACTTGATAGCTGACAAAAAATGTAATTTAAACAAATAGTGGGGGCAGCTGGTGGACTGCAGCCTGTTTAATCTGAGTCCTCTGAAGACTTGTCTTGATTAGCAAGGCTAAGTGGGTCAAAGGATGACATTTTCCAATCAACCTAACATTCATGGAGAAATTATATTTTCCTGTATCATTCATTAAGAGGCAATGGAGTTCAGATATTTGGCTTACATGGAAAATCTCAATTAATTAAAATGATGAAGAACAAAAATAAAAACAAATTACTTTATACAGGGGTGTAATTATAATTTTATATACATAGATTTCATTAGCAATAAAAGATGTTAAGTACTATGATGCTCTTCCCCCAAAAAAGCACCAGAAAAATTAATACAATAGAAAGCACTATCCAAGGGTTATAGTTTTATGCATCTTTGTTACCCAAAGCTAGAGCAGTCATGAGGAACACTAATTTTAGTATAAATTTCTAATTATTGTTTATTCATTTAAATTGTTCATAGCACCACACTTCCATCATTAAATAGCTTGGACTGTATACCAATAAATGCTCCCAAATGCATACCATCTAAGTACTGTACAGTGTGGTCACTTTGTGTCTCAATTTAAATGGGGGAAAGGATGCCCAGATTGATGAGTGTGTCTGTGAGGATATTTCAGGAAGAGAGTAGCATTTGCAATGGTAGAAAAAGTAAAAACCTGCCTTCATCAATGTGGGAAGCCATCATGGAATCTGTTGAGGGCCTGAAGAGAACAAAAAGGCAGAGACTAAAAGGCCTACTCAGGGGGCCCAATGGAGGTTTTCATGGGTGAAGTCCCAAGGTTAAAGAACACACATAAGCATGACATCAGCAACAACAGCAGGCAGCATGGAGCAGAGAAAACACAAGAGCAAGAGCTGCCTGGGTCTTTATTGTATAATTCTTATACAGGTTGTTTTATCATGTTTACATTCTTAGATAGTGCTGTAAGCAGTGCGTGCATGTTTACCTGTGCTGCCATGGCTACTGTTTTGGTTACTTTTCTCTCATTGCTGAGACAAAATACCCAATGCCCAAAATTAAGGAAGGAAAGGTTTATTTAGCTCACAGTTTGTGGAGGTTTCAGTCCATACTTGGCTGGCTCCGTGGCAGAGGATAGCAAAGCAACAAGAGCAAAGGGGGCAACAGCAGCTGAACAGCAAAGCAGCCAGAGCAAAAGGGAGGAATCGCCACAAACAGCCTCTTTCCCTCCCTTACACTGTAAACCGGCTACCTCCACCTAAGGGGCATGTAGCTCTCACACAGTCTCCATGCCCTCCTCTTCCATAGGCTCAGGATGTATACAGAGTAAGCATCCTGGCTTCCTGCTGAGTCACTTAGCCAAACCTCTAGACTCCCCAAGTTGACACAATGTATCAACCATAACACTCCACCCCTTGTCAGCTTGGCAACCAGACACATTTCTTTAAACCAGTTTCCAGATACAAAGACATTATATCACATTAGAACTATAACATTTCACCCCCTAAAGACTCATGCACATCCCTTTCTGTAAAAGGCATTTAGTCCATCTGCAAGAGTCATGAAAGTCCTAACAGTTTCAGCACTGCTAAAGAGTCCAAGTCCCAAGTCTCCTCTGAGATATGAGGCACATTCTTAACTGTGAGCCCCTATACAAATGAAAAGTTAAACACTTCCGGCATTCAATGGCACAAAATAAGCAGTATCATTCCAAAAGGTACAAAGAGGGGGATACAGAAGATTGGGGCCAAAGCAAGTCCAAAATCCAGCAGGGCTAACGTTATGACCTATAGTTTCATGTTCTGCATCTGAAGCAATCTGTGGCACATTGTAAGCTCCAAAGGGCTTACATGAGTCCACCCCTATGGCATTTCTGGTGGTTACAGCTTCCACAGCTTCTCCCTTAGACCTGCTTTGCTCCCTCCTTGCAGCTTTCCTTAGATGATCCACAGTCCTGGCTTTTCTAAACTTCTGAGGTCTCCAATGCACTTTTTGCTTCACACTCACAGCTTCACACACTGTGCTCTCAGGGGCACTGTGCTCCCAGGCCTTCTGAAATCTGGGTGGAAGCCTCTTTAACCTCAGAACTCTTGCATTCTCCATGCACCTAAAGTCAGGACCATGTGGATGATGGCAAGGTCTGCTGCCACCTACAGCAATAGCCAAGTTTTCCTCTCTCTTGGCCACAGGGGTTGAGTGCCTGGATTGCTGGGCACTCTGAATCCAGTTCTGAGGAACAAATCCTCTATGCTGCTGCCATTCTGGAACATGGTGCTCAGCAGCTTTCTTCTCAAAGCAAGGTCTTTCACCTTTGCCATTTTGAGGCTGCAAAGGGTGGAGACTTGCTGCTTCTTGTGATGCCCTCAGGCCATCTTTTTTATTTTCTTGTTCCTTCTCAGCAAGGGAGATCTCCTCAGCTCCACCTCTACAGTCCACAGCTTTACTGGAGCTTCCTTTTTGGCCAAACTCAGATTTTAAATCATCCTGCTAGGCTCTTTGCTCTTGATTCTCAATATAAATCTGGCTAAAAGCCCCTAACAATAGCCATGTCACTGCCCCAACATTTGACTGCCTTGAAATTTCTTCTGCCAGATTAATCAGCCTGCTGCCGCCCTTAATTTCAGTCTTAGGCAAAGTCTCTGGACATGAGCAAAATGCAGACAAACTTTCTGCCAAGCCATAACACACATGGTCTGGAGTCCAGCAATCAACGAAGTCCTTCTTCCCGACAGAAACCTCCCAAACCTGGTCTTTACTGGCAGGATTTCTATCAGCTTTCTGATCTGCTGAACTCTGACCAGAATCTCCCAAACAGAACAGCTGAAGGCGTTGCAACTCTAATCTTTCAGGTGACATCTCTGAACCTTTCCAAATTCTTCCCACAAGCCATTTCCCAAGGCTCTTGAACCACATGGTCAGGTATAGTCACAGCAACAACCCTACTCCTGCTATCAAATTCTGTTTTGGTTATTTTTCTCTCATTGCTGAGACAAAATACCTGGTGCCCAAAATTAAGGAAGAAAAGGTTTATTTAGCTCACAGTTTGTGGAAGTTTCAGTCCACACTTGGCTGGCTCCGAGGCAGAGGATAGCAAAGCAACAAGAGCAAAGGGGGCAACAGCAGCTGAACAGCAAAGCAGCAAGAATGCAAGGAGGAATCACCACAAACAGCCCCTTACATTGTAAACCAGCTACCCCCACCTAAAGGGCATGTAGCTCTCACACAATCTCCATGCCCTCCTCTTCCACAGGCTCAGGATGTATACAGAGTAAGCACCCTGGCTTCCTGCTGAGTCACTTAGCCAAACCTCTAAACTCCCCGAGTTGACGCAATGTATCAGCTATAACAGTTACATAATTGTATCTCACTGTGAGCCTGAACTAGACAGGTGGGGTCAGTATTCAGGTGTCCTTAGACACCTCTGAGCTTTGAAGAAGTATGAATGGTTCCCACAAAGGGTTAATTTTCTTTTGAGTAAACTGGAGCATCCATTTTTTTCTGCCCTTGGACACTGTTGCTCCCAGTTCTCAGAGCAGGATTTATACATTGTTCCCCACACTCAATGAGACCTTCAGACTTGGCCTAAATTATCACTGCCTTCCCTGGATCTCTGGTTAGATTGTACAACTTCTCAGATTTCATAATATCATGAGACAATTCTTAAATCTTCCCCTTGACTAATACAGAGGCTGAATTTAATTTGACTTTGCCTTTTTAGTGGGTTACCTAAAATTTTATGTAGAAGCTTCACTATCAGAGAGCAAGGTTGGGAGCTGCTGTGTGCTTTTTATAGCTTACAGTACCACGTTGTATATATAGTCATAGGTATGAAATATCTGAAATTTAAAACCCTACATCCTTCAGTGAAGAAATGTGATCGATAATTTAAAAGAGGCAGTAATTTGAATTCAATACTTTTGCATCATATTGCCTATTTTAGGTTCCCAGTTTTTTAAAAAAATTTTCTTCTTTGGTGCCATGAATCCAACTCAGGGCCTCATGCTTGCCAGGCAGGTGCTGCACCACTGAGCTACATCCCTGACCCCTG
Organism: Chinchilla lanigera; assembly: GCF_000276665.1. Lineage (NCBI taxonomy): Eukaryota > Metazoa > Chordata > Mammalia > Rodentia > Chinchillidae > Chinchilla > Chinchilla lanigera. The sequence goes on from NW_004955403.1 coordinate 26,764,830, forward strand.
GTTCTCTTTGTTGAAGGTGCATCATATCTTCAAAAAGCCAAGAGCTATAAAGTTATCAAATGTACCCTGGAGCCTGAGAGGCTTTCTTGAGAGTATGAAGAAAAGAGACACGTTTGTGGGTAGTAAGGATTGGACTTGGTGTTTTTTTTGTTTTTTTTTTTTTTTTTGGTTTTTCTCCGGTACCGGGAACCGAACTCACGACGTTGCGCTTGCCAGGCAGGCGCTGTGCCTCTGAGCTAAACCCCCAGCCCCTAGACTTGGTGTTTTATAGTGGAGAATACTAGAAGGAAGTAAATGCCCTTAGAAATACTCAGCAGTTTCAGTTGGAGGCACAATTTAACACAGAACTCTAAGGAACATCCATCCCAGTGCAGAGTGGACAGGAGGGAACAGAACAAGAAAGAGAAGAAAACAAAAAGGGGACCATATCTAGAACCATGTAGATTAAAGGGTTAATTTCCTAGTGAAGGGAAACTGGACATGGTAATAGCACAATGTAATTTGCCAAATATACAATATACTTACATTAACAGCCTTGTAAATCATGTTTAGTTGTTAATCCACTGTGTGGATTTTAAAGTCTTTTCCTGGCTTTAAAATATCTAAGAAAATCCACTTAGAAACACTTATAGTTTGCGATTTAAAGTGGAATAATCCTAGCAGTAACTGATGGTCTGGTGTCCAGAACAGGTTGTTGGTTTTCATGATGTTCATTGTAATTTAATTCATTTAACCAGTACTTAGGATAGATAAGATGAGGAGCAAGAAATTTTTTTTTTTTAGAGTGTGCTGTATAAGAACTCATGAAATGGAATAGAAAATTATTTAAAGAATTTTCTGGGTTTTTGTGAGCCAAATTTCTTCAAGGTAGCTATTTTCTCTAGCTTCCAGATTTTATTTATGTTGGCTCAAAGGAAAACTTTCCTCATGCTAAAGGACACTCAAGCAGGTGTCAGGCACTAGGAATAATGTCAGATATTAATTACCCAATTTAGAAATATCACTGAATTTAAACTGAAGCTGAATTAAAACCAATCATGAACCAAAAGTTTATTAGTGAAGCATAATATAAAAAATAAATTGGTAACAATTTCGGATTTTAAAACCAGATTTGATTACTTTAAACTTTAATTTGCATATGAAATGAAATCATGTGAAATAAGAAAAAAATCTAAGGGATTTTCCCTAACAATTATAATAGATATTTGAATGTTAAGTACGTGTCCCTAGTGTGCTTGACTTGTATCATGCATTATATTAGTCAGATATATGGGCTACATACAAACTAATAAGTATCAATACTATGTAAAATAGAGAATGTAGAGGAAAAATACTAGAATCTGTGATTTAAATGCATTTTATTAAGGATTTTCATGCACTGAAATAATATTTATTTCAAAAATTTGCTTCAAAATTAAAACATACTTGTATTTCATTTTATTTAATATATGATCACTTCCAAAATTACTAGCAGAACTTAATAAAGACAAATTGCTGGAGAGAATGCTAAAAGACATTCCTACAGTAGGATGTTCAATCTAGTGAAATCTTTGTAAGAAAGAACACCTGCCCCAAAATATATACAAAGGACTATACTTTCAAGTACAAATTAGAACATCAACTGGCTTTTCTTTCATCAAGTTTATCCTTCAAATATTTAATCCCTAAGAACAAACCTATCAATATATGTCAAACTAATCTGTCAGGATGTGATATAGGTAATCCAGTGAAAAGTATTTTATAAACATTTAACGTTTGAATTTGGATTCAATGTACATTTTGTAGTTTCAACTTAATATGTTATTTCATTCCTAGGCAAAAATTTTATATGAATAAAATTGGGTATACCTACGGGGCTATTTTATTTTCTTTCTTTCTGGGGTGTCAAACTTATGGCTTGTAGTTGCAGTTCTACCACTGAGCTACATCCCCAGCCCTGAACTGTGGTTTTCATTTTCATTCCCAGGTTGCGGTTGTATTATTTAAATTCTACAGAATGATTTTGAAACCTTGAACTTCATATTTCTTGAGATTTGTTGTTTCTACTGAGCCTGGAGATATGGGAGAAAAGCTTTAAATGCGCATTAGTGTACTTTCTCAGGAAGCAAGCAATTTAGGTCGAGGGTAAGAGACAGAACTTACAGTACCTAGAAAGGGTACAAAGGTCAACATGAACATATTTAATAATTGTATTGATGCAAATGAAATGCTAAGAAAAGTGTCACATGATAACTTCAACTCTATGATCTGGAAAATTTGTAATTTTTCACATAAACAAAAACATGACTTAAAATATTGTCTATGAAAGCCATAAATAGGACTCTTGCTTACAATGAAATTCCAAGTTAAATAGACCAGACAATAATATCAAAGGGAAACCTCCAGGTAAATGAGAGAATGGTTTTAACTATGAATATCTTTAAGAGAGATTGAAAATTGAGTTTAGAAGTTTTTGCTAGTATTTTGACAACCGAGGATAGAGAAAAAGACTGAAGAAGTAAAATTATGTATTTTTTTTAAAAGGGATAAAATGAAACATTATTAAGCCTTGAAAAGAAATAAAATTTTGATATGCAATAACATGGGTGAAAACATTATGTTCAATGAAAGAAGTCAGAAACAAGAGGATAAAATTGTGATTCTATTTATATATTATATACAATATATGTAAAATGTTCAGAGAAATAGCAAATCCTGTAGTTTACTAGGGGTTTGGGAGAGTGGGAATTGAAGTTATTCTTTTGTTGGTGGTGGTGTTTTTTTTTTTCCTTTACCAGGAATCAAACTCATGACCTCGCACTTGCCAGGCAGGCACTCTGCCACTGAGGTAAACTCCCAGCCCCTTGAAGTTATTTTTAATGACTCACAGTTTTATTTGAAATAATTTTTTTCTTTTTTTTTTTTTTTTTTTTTTGGTTTTTCTCCGGTACCGGGAACCAAACTCACAACCTTGCGCTTGCCAGGCAGGCGCTTCTGCCGCTGAGCTAAATCCCCAGCCCCTTGAAATAATTTTTTTATTTAGAAAAAAATTCTAAAATTAATGGTGTTATTTACACAAAATTATGAATATATTTAATGCCACTGAATTGGTTACATTTTATATTTCATGTTATATATATATTTTACCAAAATAAAACAGGTAAAAATTTTTAAAAATAAAAGGAAAATTCTTTGTAATTCAAATAAGTTTGATATGTATTAGTTATTCCTACATTCAAAACAAGAAGCCTTAAATTAACCAGAGTAGTACATAACTGTTTAGTTGCTAAGCAAAATTCCATATGATATCCAGCTGCTAGATAAACCTAGCAGTATGCCATGAAAAAAAAATCAATTCATCTAGAATTCTGTGTAAGTAATGAGAATCATTCCACAGAATTTTATCTGGAGAACACAACTACTTAATGCATTTATAAAAATGCGTTATTTCCCCTGAGGGACTCCCATGCTTCCTCATAGCCGTTAATGAGGACCTTGTAACTGAATATACTTTCATTTATTTCCTCTGGCTACCGGAACACTGTAATGAAACAGGATGCTCAGCGACAAGACATCGTATGATAAGCATATTTATGTTTTCCCTGTCCCTGGTATTAATCTCCTATCTCTATTTATAGTTTATTTCACTATGAAATGTTTTTATTGTATATTGCCTTCAATTCTTTGGGAAGAGATGGGTTGTAAATAAATAACAATGTAAAATAGTTTGATCAGTGACACGGTATCTAATATAATGTGAATACTTATTAAATTTGCAAAGCATATCTAACAAGAATGATTAAGATGAATTGATGAATTCTCTTAAATTCAACTAAGTACACACAGGCATGAGTGAACATGCACACACCACACATGTGCATACGTACACGCATACAGGATCTTAGCACACACTCTATATTGGTTCCTTGGACAGCCCAAAATTTGGTCAGAGAAACACACTTCACTCACCATTTAAAGCATTGTGTGAGGTAGATTAAGAATTGAATAACAAACAAAAAGCTGCAAAAGGGATTATATTTAATAATCAAAATTGCCTACAAATACAAGTGAAGCCCAAACTGAGCCATCACATATGTATATATTTCTTAAAAGACAGGAGATTATACTGAAAAACTGGTGATTAATAATGTTCAGGGTGGGTCACTAGTTACTTTTAATTTGGTTGTTGTTTTGAAATCACTATATATCCTTTTGGTTCACTTCTCTTAATGATACCTTTTGGGAGCTCTATCTGACGATTTTTCAGTAATTGCTTCTGTGCTCATGACTGTAAGCTAGATCTCCTATTTTCGATTTTCAGTGTCGGACTAGGTGAATGGATTTGAAATTGTCACTGAAGCCCTTTCCAGTAATTGCAGTCTATAATTATATGGAAATATAAAATATTAGAATTAGAGACCTTAGAAATAATTGGTTTTAATGTTCTGTTTCTACAAATGAGGTCTTTGATGCTAACTGTCCAAGGTAATGTAACCAGTGAGGGGCAAAGCCAGGGTTATAACCCAGCCCTTTTGTACCGTGCTCTTGCTTTCTCAGCTGGATTGTGATGTACTTCAGGATGGGTACTAGAGTTGATAAATCTTTTCCTTCCAGTTCAAGAAGTGACATATGTGGCAGACCGCACACAAGATCCATTGCTGTGAATATTTCTCTATTCTGAAATACTTTAATAGACATTGCAACAATGTGAAAATAAAGGCTCACCCCTTTCATTTCTCATTTAACATTTTTCTGCAGAAGCCCAAGAGTACACAAAGTGATGAGGAACAAATGTAATGAATGAATTCCCAGCTCCCATGTAGAGGAATAATTAATCCATTTGCTTCTCATTTTGATTCTGTACCTCTCTTAAAATTTATTATTAGAATTGAACAGATGTCCTCTACAAAGGGTTTTCCTTTTAATGAAGTCAGAGCCTGGAGAGTCAGGGTATAGCAGCCTAACTCTGCAAGCAAACAGGCGGGCTGCAGAAGTCCTTGAAAACATATGTTCTTTTAACTGAAACCTTGAACTTCCAGAATTAACTTGAAATTTACACTGGAGCATTTTCACCCTGCGATATTTGACTTTCTGAACCGTGTGCATGTCTCCCTCTCAATCAGCACTGTACAAAAATCACAGAAGTTACATAAATGTGAGGAATGATGTAAAAGTAATTTTAATTAGGAAAGATGCCATATAAAAGCCTGAAATTAAAAATTGGAGTTGATAAATCTTTTCTTTACATGGTCTAGTAAAAGTTATGAGAGCATTAATTTAGTTTAAGTGTCACAATTCCCATTTGGCTGCAAATGTTTGAAAACTGAGGCAGCCCAGGGCTTAACATCTGGGATGGTAAACTTTTGGCATTGTTCTTGTCGTAGCTCTTTAAGCCTTCAAGAAACACAGGCAATCTCACTTGTACTCCAATGGCTCCTCATAGTTTTAATATGTACCATGAATGCTAACAAAACTAAAGCAAAACAAGCCAAGCGGGTGCCAAAAAATGAATTGCAAGACCTAGAATGTATTTCAGGATGGAACATAATACTTCATGCATAATATACAGTAAATAAATGTCCCGCTTCCCATCCTCAAATGCCACTTTTCCCTGACAAAATATATTTATGTTCACCTTGTCTATCTTCAGAACTGTTCTATTTAGTTTTATTCTCCTTAAATGACCTCTTTCTTTAACTTATGTATGTGTGTTACTTGCATAAAATTTCCTCCTTATTGGTATTGTATTTGGATACTGAAAGAGAAGTAACAATCAATGGAATCATTATACGTAACTGTAAATGATTTTTAAACTCTATATGCTAAACAATATCTTTAACTGTGCTACAAACAATATTTTAAATTGTGCTACCCTTTTTAATCAGATGGCTATATAACAAAATCTCTGGATAATGTGCAACAGTAGAGCATGTTATTTTTATACTAGGAGTGACTAGGAAGATTTTTATATCTGGGATTTCCCCTACAATTCAAACTTCTAGGCCAAGGTTCTTTTATAATGTATTAATTTAATTGATTCTTCTCAGGAGGCTAATGCTCAAACTACCTAAGTGAAAATAACAGAATAAAACAAAATGAACAGATAAAAATAAACATGACATGTTTTTGGAACAGAAGAACTGATCTGACCCTAACCTTTATAAGACTTACTGGGGACAGCTCTAGAACTTGGCCTTAGGTGGAACTCTGCTCAAATGCTTTGTAGAATTTGCTGCCTTTGTCAAAAGATGAAGGATTTGTCATTTGCCAGGCAAACCAGAACTCCTTTGTGAGTTTATATGAATCATTCACTAAAGCAAGGATACTTTTTAGTGTTAATCTGTTTTCAAAGGGTAAGAGACAAGAGTCCACTAAATATATTTTTATTCAATCTCTACTAAGTATCAGACATTATTATAGCTGTTGATAATTTTCCTGGTATTCTAAGACTTTGTATTATTATTTTACTACTTTTACTATGTGACTAGAAATTGAGTAATAAACAAATACTATATGTATCACTACTTATTTTTAGTAACCTTTTATGTCAGCATGATAAACAACTGCCGTTGATGAAATGATATTCAAATTTTAACCAATGTTATTTTTAAACATTTTAAAGGAAGCAGTTGTTAATAGTTGTATATTTGAAGATTTATAATGATTTTTCATCAGTTGACACACCACAGATTTCTAAAAAGCCGGAAGACTCATCTCCATTTTATAAATCAGTAAGACCAGAATCCCACATGCAGGTTATCATTGGATATCAAACTTGCTAACTTCTTTAGTCGGAAGGGAGACAAGGAGTAGAAGAAGGTGCCTTTGGCTAGTATAGGTCAGGAATCAACAGGAGGCAGAGTTTAACAACGTTTCAATTATGAAGTGAATGAATAATATTATGAAGTCTCATGAAAATTATAATAAATTATTTCAGAGAACAGGAAGGGCAATGCAAATGAAAATCCCATAATATTTATCTCATCCCCATTGACTATGCAAGAGTTGAATTTTAAAAATTAACTTAGACGTACTGGAAAGAAGTTCACCTATTTTATTTTTGAAATCCAATCTGAACATGAAAAATAAAAACAACAAACAATTTTTTCCTTCACTTCAGTAGGTGCCTAAAGCCCACAGGTGCTGATATTTCACAGATCACTTTGCAACATGCAGTCAACTAGGCAGCACAAGTGTATCTACTAATTGTATAATAGGGAATAAGACTACGAGACCTCTGGTAAGTATCACCGCGTCACATCTGGGGCTTCTACACAGTGACTGCTACCGTTCAATAAGTTACATGCGTGCAGGGTATTGGAAACAAAAAGTAATTATTTTCTCCTTAACTACTGATATTGCTGTACACCAAATTTTAAAAATAATATCTTCATAAATTTAAATTATACCACAGCTTAGTAAATCTATTCCTGTGAGAGTGGATTTGGAGCAATGTCAGTAACTCGGCACTCTGTTCTCTATGTTGGCAGCTACTCCCTGCACTGCTGTTCCACCTTCTCTCCTTCTACCTAGTTTCTACCACAGTGTAGCTATTGGTGGGAGACAAGGAGGATTTGCATTCCTCAAAATCACTTGAGAGGATCCTTGAAAACATTTTTTACATGGCTGGAGAAAATCTCACTGACAAATTCTTGGAGAATCTTTCCCTCCTTCTCTCCCACCCTCCTTCCTTCCTTCCTTCCTTCCTTCCTTCCTTCCTTCCTTCCTTCTTCCTTCCTTTTCTGTGATGACTTCCTCAAAAGTCATGTTCATTGTACAGCTTGTTCTTCCTTCCTTTTCTGTGATGACTTCCTCAAAAGTCATGTTCATTGTACAGCTTGTTCTTTTGACAACTTGACAACATTGATTTCTGTAGAATGCCCATATCTTTTTTTTTTTTTTTCTCCTAGATTCACCAGCCAGCTAAACCCTCCTCTTGCATGGCAGAGAACAATTTAATGGGCAAACACACATAGTATAATAGAGTTGCCCCATACAGGAGCCTTGAGGGAGGAGCTGACTCCTGTCCTACTCTTCTACGAGGGAGATTAAGGAGAAGAAAAGGAGGCAGGGGAAAAGGGAAGGAGAACAGGGAGGGGAGAAATATGTCTTTGCTAAGCAATAAAAAAGGAATCTAACATATGGTAAAATATTAGGAGAGAAAAACCTTCATCAGGACTATATTTAAGTTGTATTCCTAGCATTTACGATGTGGAAATGACAAGTCATCTACAAAATTAATAAGGATCAAAAACAAAACAGCATCCCAGAGCAGAATGATGTGCTACACCACGAAAATGATGAGCAGAATATGTCAATACAGAGAGACAAAATTTTTTATTACACTAGATATTTTTTGTTATACTGCTAAGCATTTTTCTAGTTTCTCAGCTTAGTTGCTTCTCCTCCCTTTCCCTCTCATCTGATCTCCTTTTCTTTTTTGGACCATTTTTAAAATCAATCTAACTACACATTCTATCATTTGTACAGTTACCAATTTATCTATCCCTCCACTCAATCCATCTATCTACCCAAATCTAATCACACACACATGTCAACCTCACAACCAGGTAGCTATCATTCTCATCTCAGTCATTTTCGATGAATTCTTTGAGAATTTTCCTATAACCAGAAAAATGAGAACAGGTGTTGCCTACCTAACTACTGAGAAGTATGTCTGGTGCCTACAATAGAACCACTCCTTAAACTGTGCCCTTTTATAAGAATGCAAGTTCAACCAGGCTATTTTTCAACTAGCAATATCACAAGCCAGACCAAGTGTATTAAAATGTTTAGAAGGATTGACAGAAACTGCCGTGTGCCAGGCACCGCCATGTCTCCTTCCCTTCCGTGACTGCACCTCGTATTTAATTTGGGCACACACATTCATTTAAAAGATTGCATTTCCAGCCTCCTGGCAGCACATTCGTAGCAGGTAGACTTTGGCTACTGATGCGCAAGTAAGGTCGGGTGTGGTACTTTCTTGAAGTCTTAAAGGAAGGAGTAGCACCCTTTCTGTCCTTTTCTTTTACTGTTTTGGACCTGATCCAATATCACGGAAGTAAATCCCTGTATGTTTAAGCCACGATTCTTTTTCTGGCAATCTCTTACTTATGGGTGAATATAAATAATGATAGAACAGGTAAAACTAAATATTGAAAAAAACACTAAATATGGTACTAATGAACTTTCTTTGTACTTCTGTATTTCAATTAATATGAAACCAAATACAGCTATAAAAATGAAAAGCAACTATTGTATTTGGTTTGTTTTATATTTTCTATGGCTAGTTTTCATATCAAATACAGGTTGCTTAGACTTGATAAAAACGCATTTAAGTTTGCTATTCAGTGTTATTTTCACCATAAATTGCTCTTAGGTATTGTCCCCATTCTTCAACTGAAATCCCACTTCAGCTGTGAAGTGTGGAAGAAGAAAGTTTTTTGTTTCTCGAAACTTCACCAGCACTTAAGTAAAGCGATCCTTCAGCGTATACATTTTTATTTGCTGACTAGATCACATTCTCAGGAAGGCAGGTCTCTGTATTTCACACAGCTCACTGACAAGTGATTATTTTCAGTGGATTTCAATAAATGCTTATTGATATGTATGGCTGTGTATACAACATGTCCTAAGCAAAATACATTTTCTCCCATAAGTCTTAGAAAGGACAACACTGTTAATAACACAATTATTTATTTATATTTCATCTACCAATTTTCTTTACAGTTACAATTATTTCCAAAAGGAGAACTACATATCTAAATAATATGACCTTGTAAGTCAAGGAGAATAAAATCTATGAATATCTGAGATTGTGAAACTTTTAAATGCTATTAATAAAGAAATCAAAATTCTGTCTAAAATACTTTGCATATCTAATGTTCTTAACAAAACATGCATTTCAAGCAGAAGTTTTAAGGGTTTTAAATCACAGATTTTCACAGCATTTCCTTCCGGCAGCTGATGAAAATTGGATAATATACAATCAGAACACTTTTTCTACACATTTTAAATTGATTGAAAAATAGAAACAGATTTAACATTCAAAAAAAAAAAAACCCCACATTTGCAACCGTTATATAAAAATGGCCAGATCTGATTTAGTAGATGCTAGGTATAGAAATTTAGAGCTGACGGCATTCTTTAGGATGTTTTAAAACAGTGGGAACATACTATAGCACCCAAGCTGCTGCTCCCAAAATAAGTGCCTCTGACTAACAATTTGAATCTTCTACGAGGACTGTCATAAAAGGAAGCTTCCACTTAATGAAAGGTGCCCTCCATATTTCATTGTAGATGCAAGTCTGACATTAAATAGGTCATGAATAGTTTTCAATATAAAAACAAAAGTAATAAATTGCTGGAGAGGAGATATATGGAAATACAACATATTTGCCTAGCATTTGAAAGTTCAACATTTATTACTATCTTCAATGTGATATGTGACTTGGTGAATGAAAAATAACTAGCTAACTATTCAAGTTGTCATTCTGTGTTAACTAGGTGTATAGTCAAAGAAAATAAATAAGGAACAAGATATCTGTGTGACATCATGCTTACTAAGCAATCAAGGCATTGACTTACATGGTCAGTGATGTAGTCCAGGGAACATCATTCTCTTAAATAACAGGAGTCATATTTATGGACAAAGATACCACATTTACTCTCAAATGCTGTCTTAGTTAATTCATTCTTTTCCAAATGTAAAAAAAAAAACGAACATTTTTCTGTGCATACATTTTCCCCCTTGAATATACTTGGGCATATTCAAATTACTATGTTCTTTTTCAGAAGGGCAAGTCACGAGAGCTGGCATGTATGTGAACAAGTTCTCCAGAGCAACTTTGGAGAGAGCATTCAGAAGTCAGAACGCATCTTACTTCCTCCCCCAATAATACTTTGATGCCTTTGTCCATTGTCACCCTTGAATCGACCCTAGGCTCTGGATATAGAGCCTGTGGCATTAATTCAGTCACCCAGGACAAATATGAGCAATCTGTTGCATTTTCACAATTAAACATCTTCTTCAAAAAAGGAAATTTGTGAGGAAATAAGGTACATTTTTGCTATCTACATGAAATTTTCTAATTAATGTGCTTTTGCACTGCACAGCTTATTTCTCAAAAACATGTCTTGAACACTTTTAAAATTTATTTCAGAGGATGAGGGGATGAGTTACATGCAGACTTACAAAGGAGAAGAGAAAAATTGTTAAGAAATAATGGTAAATAATTTGGAAAAATAAACTGATTATTAAAAACTATTATATAATGAAGGTGATGTCTGACTATAGGTTTATTATACTAAAACTCACTGTAATTAAGATATCAACAAAACAATCAGGCAATTTATTTTCTAAACTAAGATATTTTGGGGAATCAAATAAGAGCTATTCACAATAGACATTAAATGGAACTGTGCTAAGAAAAACTAGGAAATACGCTCACCTTATTTATGAGACTGTTGTATAATTTATCTGGTTAAATTTGAAAGTGATTCTGTCCTGTAATTATATCAGAATGAAAAAAGAAGTATTCTGTCTATATAAAAAGTATGATAAAACAGAACTTCAACATAAGGCCATGCGGGAGTAACTGCCACTAGATATACTCTCCTTCCCCAAACTATAATAAAACTGAACAAAATACAGTAGATAATTGTTTTGAAACAATAAACAACAGGCAGTTCAACACTGTGATTGGGCACATAATGGGGGAATTTTTCTATTACTTAAGAGAAGGGAAGCTCATTAGAGAACTCATAGTTCTGGCTTCCTGCTTTACAATAGCTTCCATATTGAATGCAAGAAAGTAGAGCCAAAGAAGAGTCCAGTGTTACTGCTGAGCAGAGCTGGTAGAGATCAGACGCCAGGAACCCTGGAGCATCTGGAGGTCGTATGGTAGTTACCACAAATGAATAACTGCAGGGCATGAATAGAAGGAAGGAGCAGTAGAACTTCTCTAAAAGTATTCTTGTGGGGTTTTGGCTAAGGCCTATGTTGCATTTCTCAAGCACAAGTTTTCCTGTGATCATGCAGAGAATAATTATTTGCTATGACACTGAGAGCTAATGTTTCTGTTTATCTCTTTTGTTTATGATCATACAGGATGGAAAGATGTTGAAGCCAGCCCACTTTGAGTGAGAAGAGTGAAAGAGGGACATTTTGTAATGGGAGAAGAGTTAATTCATTAAGAATTTATGTCAACTGTTAAAACAGGTATGTGTGTAGACACCGTACAACGGAGCTAAAAAATTTATGAAGTAAAGTCTACACAAGACAATAGACAAATTAAAAATCCCCATGAATAGATTTTAATATTTCTCTCAGTATTTTATAGAATATATAGCTAAAAGGTCTTTCAGGTAAAGACTATTTTAACCACATAATCAACCAGATTGAATAAACTGGTTTTATATTAACCCACATTCAATAACTTCATAGTGCATCTTTCTTTTAAATATACTTACAATATCCACCTAGCAACTTTCAGTTTAACATGAGATATACTCATGTTGGGCTATAAGATATAATGTATCAATCAATTATAAAAGAAAAAATAAAAGAAAGAAATCTCAGAAAGTATGTTTCCAGTGAAAGCAGATTTAAATATGAAATCAATAGAAATAAGAATACAGAAAAACTACCAAAGTTTTAAAAACAACAGACTTGTAAATAATATATATGTATATATTGCAGTAATAAATCATGAAGTGAATTAGAAAATATTTTGAGCTGGGGCTGGAAATTTAGCTCAGCGGCAAAGCGCCTGCCTGGCAAGCACAAGGTCATGAGTTCGGTTCCTGGTACCGGAAAAAAACCAAGGAAAAAAAAAAAAAAAGAAAATATTTTGAGCTATATTATGTTGAAGATACCGTGAATACAAATTTATAGGTACAGCTAAAAAATGTTTCAAGGGAAATTTACAAATGTATTAACATATATTAGGAAAGAAAAAAGGCTTAAAGCTAATAATCTTAATTACTTCACTAAAAACTGGAAGAAAATCAAATAAAGTTAAAATAAGAAAAAAGAAATGGTAAAACTAAGTGTAAAAAAATGAAATACATTAAAAATAGACAAAAATAAAGAAAACTAACAAATCAGAAGTTGATAGACTCTGGAAAGGCTGATAAAGAAAAAAATGGAAAGCGTGAATTATCAGTATCAAGAGAGAAGGAGGGATTATGAGCACACTTAGTGAGGTATTTAAAGGAAAATTGAGAATAGTTATGGGAATACATTTGAGAACTTCCATGAAATAGATATGCGAAGAACACAATTTGCAAAACTTAACATAAGAATAAAATTGAAAATATGCATACTTCTATACCTTTTAAAGAATTAAATTGATAATTAAGAATCTCTCTACCATGAAAACCTAGTCTACATGAGTTCTATGATGCAATTCTATAAAAATTATATGGAACAAATAAATCTATAAGAACTCTTTAAAAAGAGAGGGGAAGACATGCATAAATACTTTCCAATTCATTGAATGAGGTCAGTAGCAGCTTGGCAATACAATGTAAGAAAAAAATATTTTCAAGAAAAGATTCTTATGGATGGGATCCAAAATGTTCCTCAAAAGACTCATTGTGTTGAAGGTTTGATTCTTAGCTAATGGGATTTGGGGAAAGTGATGAGGGCATGAGGGCTCAAAAGTGACCAAATGGATGAATCTATTCATCAGTTCACAGCTGAATGCTCTGTTAGCAGGTAGGCCCTGGTTGGAAGAAGTAAGGGTTGCTCACTGGGGGCACGATCTGGAAGGATGTACTTTGTCCCTCACCACAGGCCTGGAAACAATGAAGCAGCTAACCATGGCCTGAAACCTCTGAAACTGGAAACAAAAATAAATAAACCTTTTATTCTTAAAGTTGCTTTTTTTCAGGTGTTTTGTCTCCGTGATAAAAGGCTAACACAATGATGAGACCAACATCCCTGCTAAATGTAGACAAATAAGTTCTAGATAAATTATTAAGTCAAATTTAGGATGACATAAAAGGACCATATATATTGCTACCAAGAGAAGGCTTAGTGACAGCATGCAAGATGAGTTTAGCACTCAAAAAGTCTACTTAATCCACCAAGTTATCAGAATAAAAGAGACCAACACCATATGATCATTTCAACATATTCAGAAAGAAAAGCTTTTGACAACACCCAGTACTTATTCATTACGGAAAACACTTAACAAACCAGGAATACAAAGGAGAGCCTTAGTCTGAAAAGGCATCTACAAAAGCCTAAAATTAACATCGTTCTTAATGATAAAGCATTGAACATTTTCTTCCCCAGAGCAGGAATAAGGCACATATGTCTTTCTCACCAATTCTATTCAATGTTATATGAGCAGTCCCAGATAAGAACAAGAAATAGACATAAAAGGCATATTGCAAATTATACTCTTTATTCATACAGAAATGACTGTTTACATAAAAATTCAAAGTGAGTTTAGAATAACTTCAGGAAAATATAAGTAAATTGAAGTGGTTGTAGGATATAAGGTCAATATTTTTAAAATAAATTGAATTTCTACATACTGGCAGCAAACAATAGGAAAATGAAAAAATTAAATTCAATTTGTAATATCACAAAATACCAAATGTTTAAGAATCAGTTTAACAAAAGATATGTGAAAGCTCTGAACTGATAAGTATAAAATATGAAAAAGAACTAAATTAAAGGAGAATGTTATCACGTGCAAGGCTTGGGAGACTAAAAATCGTTGAATAGCTAGTGTCTTTAAGCTGATCTATACATTTGAGGTATTCTCAGTCACAATTGCAACAGCCTTCTTAATAGGATTAGTTAATAAAATATATAAGAAAATGGAAAGAATAAAAATAGCTAAAAAAAATGACAAAGAAGAAAATGGGAAAATCTTCGTCACTTGACTTTAAGACTCATGTTCTATATACTATGGAATTATTGGTGTAGCGATGATGGCACTGATTGATGAAATGGAATAGACAGTTCAGAAATAGATGTACTCTTGTATAATATCTTGAATTCTACTAATGTGCCAAAACTACTCAATTTGGAAAGGAATGAATTTTCAATAAAGTGCACTAGAATAATTGCATAAACACATGAAAAATGCATCCTATTGCCTCACACCATGTAGGAAATTAATTCAACATTATCATAGGTCAAAACATAAAAGCCAGCCGGGCATGTTGGCCTTTAATCCCAGCACTTGGGAGGCTGAGGCAGGAGGATAGTTGTAAATTTAAGACCAGACTGGGCTACAAAGTGAGTTCAAGGCCAGCCTAAGCTGTATAGTGAGACCTTGTCTCAAAAAGACTAAAAAAAAAAAAAAAAGCAAAAACCAAAATTATAAAGATGCTTGCAAATATTTATTAGAAAGTACACAAGAAGCATTAAGTATAAAATATTGACCAACTAAATGTTATCAAAAGTCTATTTATTAAAAGACATAGTTAAGAAAATACACAAGAAAACAAACCAAATGAGACTATTCATAGTACACAAAGTCTGACAAAGGGCTGTATCCCAAATTTATTTTGCAAGCAAAATATACTTAATGGCCAAATGACTCAGACATTTCAGAAAAAAATTAAAAATACATGCATGGCTAATAAGACCATGAAAATGTGCTCTTCACCATTAGTTTTATGACCATGCAAATTTAAACCACAGTGAGATCACACACACAAAATGTTCACACAGAGGTCTAATGACACCAAATGTCAGTGAAGATTTGGCATAAATGGAACTCACACATTCCTGGTGTGAGTGTAGAATGGGACAAAGACACTGTAATATTGTTATTCTATTAAAATGTACACACATGCCTATCATCCAGAAATGTTACTCCTTGGAGTTATCTCAACAGAAATGAATACATTTGGTCACTAAATGACATTTTTGAAGGTGTCTGTAATAGCTGTCTTCATAATATCCCAAACTTGGAAAAAACTGAAAAGTCCAATAAAAGAACGGTCTTAAGAATTGTAGAAAATTAATTCAGTGAAATATTATTAAGCATTAAAAAGGATGACTGTTGTATTCACTGCCAGGGATGAAAGTCCAAAATGTCACAATGCATGAGAGAAGCCAGAAACAAAAATCAAACAAGTCAAGAAAAGCGCACGTTGTATGATGATATGTAAATGAAGTTAAGGAGTGGCAGAATTCATCCCCATGACATAAGCTAAAATAGCGGTTGCCTATTGGGATTGGGTGGGAAGAATTACCTTGCCTTTGTTACAGAAAGAACTTGTTTTCACACTTCTGCACATTAATAACTGAGTGCAATATATTCCAGGTATCTGTTTTTATCATCCTCAACATTTTTAAAGTTGGGGTATTGTCAAATTATATCTTTTAATGGCAACTTAAATGTTTTTTACCTCAGATGATTTATAACATATATATCCTTTAAGAATGGTAGAAGCTTACTAAACAGTTTTAAAGAAACCTTTATTATGGATTATTACTTTAAACCTCCTCTTGTATGCACAATTCACATAAACTCATACATTTTTAAGAATATGCTGACGTGATCAGGTGTAGAGGGCTCCAGGTCTTTCTAAACTGAAATATACCCTAAAATTTAGGAGCACAGTCAAGGATTCCTTTGGAGACTATGTAATTAACATATAATGGGAGAGATCAGATAAAATATCACACTGTGAATTTTAGATCATTAATGTCACTAAATGTAAAGAGATGATTTGAATGGCAAATTATTACTTTTTAAAAATATACCAGATATCCTAGAGTGAAAATTAATAGCAGAGGAGGAGAAGCCACAACATTTAATCTTATTAAAGAAATGGAGCAGCAACATTTTTTGGGGGGAAGGAATTTTGGGTAGGTAGAAATCCTAATATCTTTTTCTCTAGGAATCCAATCAAGAAGATACTATCTGAATTATTAAATAAAATATGAAGTGTTAGGATTTAATTGCTATTTATTGAGAAGAGGCCTAAAAATTAACAAGGATTAGGAGGCTGTAGTAAAAACTTCTCTAGAATAAATAACTAGATAGGTAGTTATCTTTCTCAAAAAGTATATGTGATCCTATTTCTCACTTATTATACTAAATACAATAGAGCTTGAACAAATATGTTATTAAGACTTTAGCTGATCTAAGTATATCTTTATTTTTTTTGGTTCCCTTGAGGAACCAGACAAAATCTTCATCCCACGTTAATTACCTATTTAATCAGTCAATGATAAAAGAAAATCTTTTACTCTAATTATAAAAGACAGTTGTTGTAAACGTTTGACATGATGAATACATTTCCTGATCTTGAGCAAGCTATAATTTATTAAACACAAATGTGAGGGGGAAAAAACTGAAAACTGTTCAATTAGCAGTGACCCTCAATTGAAGCAGGTGATGTTTGCTAGGTTTAAGAATAACAGCAATACAGTGTTGGGGGATGTGGCTCGGTGGCGGAGTTCTTGCCTTGTATGCACAAGGCCCTGGGTTTGCTCCCCAGCACCACAAAACAGAAACAAAAACCAGCAACACAATTGTCCAATCATTGGGCAAAACAAACATTACAAAAATTCGAAATTACTTGGCCTTCTTGATTATTTTTTTCAACTGGTTCTTTTTAAAGGTCATTTAAAAAATAGTTCCGCCAACTGTATGAAATTTAAAAATGGGGGAACTACTTTGCAATATTGGAAGTCATGACTGACTAACTTTGATGAAAGCACTGTGGGGAGAGGGTATAACCAGAAAGAGCTCAGGCTGTAGGTGGCTAAGCGGTATCTGGGTTGACAGCAATACTGTCCCTGGATTAGAGACGTGTGCTCACTTTGTGAAGATCCATCAAGTTGTGCACTTGTAAGTTGCACATTTTGCAGAATTCATGTTCTTTTACTTCAAACTGTTTTACTCTAAAATATAAATTCCTTCCAGAAAGACATAGAATTTACTTAACACTGTATAAATCCCCTTTTATGCTAATGTTTATGCTAATGTTTATAAGAAATAACAAGTTCTTGAAAACTTTCTTCCTCAAGTCCTTCTACTCTCCAAAGATACCAGAACCTTTAAAATTTTTATGGACTTGGATTTTAAACAAAATGAGAAGCTTGAACATTAGCTTTTGATTCCCGTGCAATTTAGAAATCTACATGGTACTTACCAAAAAGGTGTATCCTCCTTTGGTTCCGTGGGGTGTGCTCGAGTTGCTAAATAAATGTACCGGTGTGGTACAAGCCTGGAGAAACAGAACAAATAGAAAAATTGCTATACTTTAAGGCATTTATTTTAGTTTAACTGTATATATCAACTCTGCACTGTATATACATATTTAATACTGTATTTATCTATACAAACTTTAAAACAACTCATTCACTCAATCATTCATATAAAAAACAATTGTGGAGTATTTTCACATGTACCAAGTGGTACAATTCTGTAGCCATATTATACAATACTTTTCTCAAAGAAATTACATACACGAAAAAGTATAATAAACATCCTGAAATGACGAGTGCGTAAAAGTGGTACGGATCCAATATTATGGGATCACATGGCAAAAAGAGGGTTCTAACAGACAGATGGCCATGTGTTCAGGACGGTTGAGACTTCAGCAGCGAAGGAAGGATGGGAGGGGCCTATGAAGTCAGTGGGTGGAGATGGAATAAGGAAGAATGAATGGAGAGGGCAGAACTGGGACAAAATGGTCCAGGTTCCTGGGACAAAATGACCGTGTACAGGGTTTGGATATAATGGAAATCAAAGGAGATGTTAAGGCATTTCAGTTTGGAGGAATTTTCCAGCAGAATTGAAACACAGATGAACGCTTGAGGCTTGCTGTATTCCACACACTTTTTTCAGCCAGGGATCCAGTAGTGAGTGTTTAAGAAAGACTGAGCCCAAGGTTCGTGAGGCTCCCAATTCATTGAGACAAGATGATCCCAAGGATTACAATGATGCCTGATGAGGAATACAGGTCCTTTGAGAGTCTGTACCAGAGGCACCAATTTGGTCCAAGTGACAGAGATTTAAAAAAAAATTCAAGTGTCAGGGAAGTGACCATAAAGGCAGTGAGATTTGATGAGATGGGCTCAGTGTGCAGACTGTAAAGTGGGAGGAAGCAGCACAGCCTCACTGGCACGGAAGAAGGAGAAAGCAGTGAGAGAAGAGGAAGGAATCTCACCAGAAGAATCTGGCATTAGGAAAGACAAGTGAAGAAAAGTTTATGAAGGAGGCCATGTTCCAGTGTGTAATGCTTTGGAATTCAAGCAGGAGCCATGTTGAAAAGTGGTTATCACTTTTGTTGTTGCCTTGGTTTGATCCTAGGCAATTATAAAAATTTAGGGGCAGCAGAGCCGGCCTGATAGTCTTTGCGTACAAACATCAGCACTAATTTATACAGCGATTTGGATATGTACCTCTGCCTTACTAGTTAACAAGTTTGAAAATCACCCTGAATGAAGCATCTTATGTAATAGTAGGTAATTATCCCATGAAACGGCTCTTAGCATAACATGGGTCTCTACATGAGTAACCTTGCTAAACAAAGGGTCCCTGCTGGTGATCGAAGTGTATTTCCCTTCCTCTAGCAAGACTACTCCTCACTCCCATATTTTGAAGGTATGGGCATGGAATGTCCTAGAGGCTGGCATGATGAGAGGTATTTCCTTGGTTTATTTCAAAAGAAGAGCTGAGGACAGTATAATGAGTCCTGTGCTTGAATTCTAACATTCACATGGCAAACCTTTGAGGCCATTCAGCTTTCGAGTCCCCGGATGACCTTGTGTTCTGGGTGTGGATTTGCAGCAGGAAATCTCATCCCTGTAGGGGCCAAACCAGCAATCACACTACAAATCCTGGCTCATTGGCTCACTTGGAATTTAATAAGGATGACGGTAAGGTCTGAGTTAATATTTATTGAGAAGCTTGTTAATGCTGTTCTGAATGCCTCATGAGCATTAATTCATTTAATCTTCTCAACAAACTTATAAGGTGGTACTGTTTTTACCCAATATTGCAAATGAGGTAACCAAAAATCAGAAAAGATAAAAAAGTGTCAAAAGCTATCTTTCAAGAAGACAGGACCCATCGGTATCACTGTACAGAAAGTAAAAATTATAAACAGGAGATGTGGCCTGCTGATTGGCATTGATCATTTTTTTTCAAAAAAGTCAGGTCCCATCAGTATCTTCTATGAATGTTTGACATATACGATGTACCCGGTAACATTTCCCTGGTTTGATGCCCTATCTGGTTTACTGTAAGGAACACTTTGAACATAGCCAAATTGGTCTATTAAACAATGGTGCTTCTCCAGAGACAAGAACTCTTGTCTGCAGTCATGCACCTCACTTGTGTGTGCTTGGTGCCTCTTTTAGTTCCCTCTGTGGATTTTGTTTTTCCTAGGGATTCTTTTATTCTTTTATTATCTTCTAAGGGAATCATTGGTTATCATGTAATTAGTGGCCAGAACAATCAGAGATGTTGTTGGCTAACTATATTCAGAGGAGCTTTCTCTGTAAAGTTAGTAGGTTTAAGGAATCATATGTATTTGTATATATCAATATATAATCTGATACTATTTAAAATTTTCAAAGCGTTATTTTTATTTACTCAAATATCTTTTTTTTTTTTTTTTTTTT